>NW_025953962.1:0-263237 GCF_022497035.1 Daldinia vernicosa | reverse complement strand
AAATACATGCGTTGTATTTTTTAAAAATATTTTTTTTGTTTTTTTTATTAAAAATTTGTCATAAAGTAACAAACTTCGCCCCCTACCCTTTTTTTAATAATTTTTATTTTTTTTTTTTTTTTTTTTTTTTTTTTTTTTTTTTTTTTTTTTTACAAGTTACAAGGTATGAAGATTGGATAACTAACTGCGCCTAGCCGCACGGGGTCACCAAGTCAGCTTCAGCTAATGACTTGAATAACGGACGGAAACGGCGATAGCGAATGAGAAGAAGCGCACCCGTAGGAATAACGATGGGGGTACCACGTAATGCTTACGGGCCTCCTCTAGCGTTGTTAGGTTTTGAGACCGGACCACCCTGGCGCGATGGATCGTCTATTATGTAGGTATGTACGAAGTAAGATGGTATGTAGTGTAGTATGTGTAGTATGTAGCCCCTCATAACCGTACCTAGAATGGCGGTCCTTCGTAACTGATCTGGTGGTGGCATAGACGAGGCGGAGAGCGGAGGGTTTAGCACTGGACGAACTGGACTGGCTGGACTAGTTCAACCCATGTGAAGAAGGAAGAAGTACGAAGTGTAAAGCTTTACATGCCCAGCGTTAGGAGAGATAACGATGCCACCATTAGAAACACCGGAATGATGGATTCGACATTTGATCGCCATCGTATCGGACAGATTAATAGAAACTCGTCCCAGCACCTGACTACCTACATACATACCTAGATGTACCTACTAAAGGATAGTCAGTTCGTAAAGACTGCAAAACGTGTACATACACAGTATCATTAAACCATGTATCATGCCACGAGCCTTCGCAATACGATCATTCGACGAGATCTTGAGTTATCAATCTGCAGCCTACCTTACCCTAGCTAACTTTAGATTGGCTTCATCATATTTGTATAAAGGTTGCCTACATGTATTATAGGTTGTTGTAGGTTTATATAGGTACATATGTTGAAATGCTGCGTGTTGCCCAATACGCATGTAAGAGGTAATGTATGTGGTAAGTGATGCATTTCTTTTCGTCACGATGAATCTTAACACCTTAACACTAGATTGATTATTATAATATCGCCATAACGTATATAGTAGGTAGATAATGCAGTTTATTACGGTCTAGTTAGGTACCTATATAAAGTAATATATGTAATTGTAAATACTCGATAACGGCAATACCCCTTATTAACAAGTAAGGTTACGTATCATTATTCGTATCATTATTTTTTTTTCCTGCCAAGGGGCCAGCCTCCTTTGCCCGATACCTACATAAATTCCATTCCATTTACATCTTTATTGGATCATCGTCAAGTAAATACCCACACTACATACAATACATACGCCCAAGCAGCCATCTTGAGCAAACCCGTTTAGAAACATTAGGTACATAGTAGTTAATGACTCGAGCCTGCATGAGATGTCTCGTTGTCAGGATTTCATCAGGGGAGCATTGCAGTTAATTGCTCCCTAGTCCGAACAGGATAAATGTATACTTGCATCCCCGGCCGCCCTCCCGCCCTAACTTATCTTCGCGGGTGGTCCGCCTTAATACCTAGTGCCATCGCAAGTTGCGTGCATCATGATCGATGAATATCATCAGCTCGTCGCAGCATGGGAAAGAACACGGCAAGGGACGACGCTAAGGTGTTGTGCGTGCGTATACGCATGTAGCTAGACGACTACGTGGGAGACCAATCATCCATCATCATCACCGAAACGCTTTCTACATATGACACAGTCCAGCCTACTGATAATATTGCTGCTGCTGCCGCCTTAAGGTATTCCAATGCCCGTTCCAGACATCCGGACAACCCCCGACTTCCAGTATCCGTCTACATACAAATATCGACAAGCATGCCGGAGTGAAGGCTCATTACGTAGACCGCTAACAAATGCCCATCATGCTAGCACTTTAACCATTTAAGTGTAGTATCAGTCTCGGAACAAGTCGTCAGATCGACGTGCCATCAACTCCTTCTCCTCATCATCCTCGCCAACATCACCACCACCGTCTTTTTGTAAGCTGAATTATATACTGCCATGTCTAGGTAGGTATATACCAGACATATTATTCCTACCAAAGGCCGCCTAGTCGGTCGGCGCTTCTTTGCGAAGAGAATGTTATTTTTGTCGAATCCAAACTTCGTTCGTGTTCTAACACCCCAACTCCCCCGTCTCCGCCATCTTGATTCGACAAGGGGATTTTCTCCGGGGGGACATCCACAACTCTCACGTGTATTTACATGGACCCCGATCCCAGCATGATAGTTAGATAGCATGCATATCGACTTCCTGCGGTGAGGTTGATACATACATAGTATGACTCTAGCTTTAGTCGATGGTCATCAGTGTTTTGGTATGCACAGCCGGAGTCTCATTCCTCTCTTTCTATCCGTGATGAGGGTTCACGGATAGATGTCACTGCGACCTAGCCTCCCGACAATTACTTCTCTAGAATTCGTCTCTCACGTGTGCACGAAGCGAGTACGACATCTCATTGTAGACAAGTGTATAACCACCGGGGCAACCCTTGTTTCCGCTGGTTTCGTCCCGCGCTACATTTCCTTTACACAGGGAGTGTGTGCCTATCATCTCCATACATAGAAAAATGGCCGTGGGCGCAAGGATGGAATATCCCGCGCCGAGAGTCTTAGGTACCTACCTAACTTACTCAGTCTTCCTCACACTAGGTATTATGTCTGTCCGTCCGTACGCTGCCAGGTAACCCGGATAATAATGGTAGTGGTCCCCTCATTACAGAGGTATCCATTTGCTAGCTACGGATCCGTACTACGTCTCCCAATAGCCTTCTTCCTCTTCTGACCGCATTTCCTTCATTGGACCAGCCTATGCAAGTCCTGACCACTCTGCCACTACGGCGAGCTGCCGGTTTTAGCGGTCGGTCTCCATCGGCGGCCCTCGCCGGTACCTTGACGCCGACACGGGCTCCAAGACCTACATCCAGGAATCCATATCGGTACAAAACAGGCAAGATCAGTTCTTCTAACTAAGTGGATCGTACAGGAACAATTTAAGGGGCGCGTTTATTCCCTTGATACGCCACCGCATCCGAGCCAACATCATCAAGTAACGCTATCATGGCACAAGCGTCGCTAAGACTTCAATACCCGAAGGTCTGGCCCCGTCTAAGCCGGCAGCTCCTCAAAAACATAAGTCAGGTTTGTCCCCAACCATAATCGCAAGCGAGGCGGGTACATGCTTGTTAGTGCCATAGCACCGTTCGTCTGTAATAGATTACAATATTTCCTGGACGGTGTGGCTTGATATACCTTCTATCTACGTGTATGCCCGCGTCACCGCCACCTTTAACACCCGAGGGCACGCAGGTCCCATATTACCTAGTATCATTAGTACTGTGCCGGTAATGCCAGGCTGCCAGGGCAATCTGATTGGGTGAAACTATTGTCTGTCAGCCTAGAGAATGCAATATGTTCTCTAATATCTAATCTGAGGAGCAAGGGCATATGATTTAAGACTTGTCCTCGGATATTTAGCCGTGCTTATCACGCCGACAGGGCCAAGTATATTCATTACCAGTCATATGTGAAGTAATACAAGCTCGATATTAAACAAGGCTTATTGACGAGAATACCTAAGGATAGGACAATTCTGGCTCCATCAACTTCAGCTACAGTAGAAATACCGGAATACAACAAGCATCAACGCCCCTAACCTCCTAAACCTCACATAACAGGTCACAGCGTTAGTTTGCGTCTCGTTAGTCCAGTCCTAGCTGCACTAATAACCATAGTCAGTAACCAATTCCCGGAGACCCGACCCTCAAAGGATTCGCTCATTTATCAGAAGAGTGCCCATCACGTCTTTGGTCAAATGAAACGCAACCAATTTTTGTGGTCGCAGTGGCATTCCCGTCTAAGGAATTGCTATGTACATATAAGCGCAAGGAGGTATTTTGGGGTGCACCACATGCCACTCCAGCGATTTTAACAATGTACCTAACATTGCAACCAGGAACCCTGTTGCCAAATAGCATCAGTCTAAACCGCCGGGATCCCATTGGTTAGAAGACGGTTCTCATTCGACTCGTGGAGATGTTCGTAGATCTGGACTGCATCTATGTGCATACACACACATGTATATCTTACATACCATGAAGTGTGTAGTGTGTAGTGTGTAATATGTATGTCGGCGCTCGGCGGTCACTATGAGGTTATTATCATCATCCTCCCACCGCCGTCCAGCCGGCGTCTACATACGTATGGCCAACTTCGGCACGAGACACGAGACCACGTAAATTTTATCTCGCTAGACCAACTTGGTATTGTCTAATACCTAGAGACGGACCAACATGCCTGTAGCGGACCTCCTCGCCCGTTCCGGACTGTATACTATGTAATGAAGTATTTGAAACCCCATTCGAGTCAGCCGCCACACCCAGAAGAGCCGGCTAGTGCAGATCTTAACCGCTGAACGAGAAACTCAACCCGCCATATTACATATTACAACAAGTTTTGCTTGGTGCTAAGTAGAGGCCAGATTGGTCTTACCAAGCGCTCCGTGCCAAATTCCCATAAGCCACGGGCATATCATGATAATCTCGGCAACATAGCACTGTTTCTTGACTCGACCTGACCCATACCGGAAGACGATTATGGTTGGCTGCTCCGCAGCACCGGGTGATACACGACTCCTGTGATCACAATCATTCTACCATGCTAACTTTTTCTGCCGTGGCCACTAACGCGCATTGTATCAACCACCGAGCCGATTTAGATAATAGTGGTGTTATTAGTAGGTAGGCCAGGTAGGCCTGGTCTTGTGGCTTGTGGATCGTAGGCCAAAACTGAACAAGCTCTGCACATGAGTTGTATGCTATGCGCGACAACAAAGCCCATAGGCTTACATGATACCTAGGTATGTATTATCATCATTTTTATAGAGCCTATCTTCTTAATACCGTAAGCTGTCAAGGGTGTATATCTAATATCTAATATCTAATAAGCCATCGTGCCTTTGGCTTGCCAGGTTCGTAATTAGTAGACCCCTACCTGCTATCAAACCCGTTTAGCAGCCAGTATTTCAAGGAATAATAGGTACTAGTTATGTCTCTTATAATCATTATCTCGTGCAGGGAGGATCTCTCTCCACGGGTGCAGAATTTTTTAGCAGAATACTCCATTCTCTACGCGTAAAGTTTCGTATCCAAGGCTCTGCGTCAAATAATTTATATTAGTGTGCAATCGAACGACGGCCTTGGATGTCTTCCCTGCACAACCTCGTTTCCGAATCGCACATCATTCGTTGGCTCATTTCCAACAGGCAAGACGGGCACACACACACATACATACACACACATACATACACATACATACATACACACTTGGGCTCACCCCTTTCGATCTTCATACTTTAGCTCCGACGGCGACGTATCTTGGGAGTCATAGGTCTCTTCAGCCTAGCCTGGATCCCCGGTCCCAGACATATTGACCGACCTAGGGATATGGAGACTTAAGTTGACCTGCCGCATTCGATATGCACAATACGCACGAGAAGAACATCATCTAGAACTTAAGACACATACCACATAACTACACAGCACAGGCTGGGTACTTTGAAGCCCCGCCCGGCGGCTTTGCTTAAACCCTGAGAGGAAAACCGAAGCCACTAAATCATCGCCTTACATACGTATGATGTTAGGTATGTATTTTTGCTATTAACACGGCGCAGAACCGCCTCCTTTTGCAATCAGGCTTTCATCCCGTGGTCCAATAGTCCAAGTCCAATACGCGATAGTTGGCGTCGCCATTTTATCTCTTTGACCCCTTTTCTCAGACACGCCTCAGAAGCGGTAACGAAACAATAGCCTTTTCCTTCCTACCTAGTACCGTACATAGGAGGAATCTATGCCTGTCCGTTTGTACATACATACCTAGGTGCTACACTACCTCAGTAGTGGCGCTTCCGAGCGGGCTCACATCGTCACTGATCATCTTTCCCATTTGGTGTACCCGAACCGCCCAGCCCGAACTGGTCGTAAAATGTCTGATGAACGGATCACGAAACGTTTTCTTTTCCCCCCTCCACCCCCATCCCTTCCCTTCCTTTTAAGCCCTTAGTACTTTAGCCCTTTATTACTATACCTAGTCTTGGGGATCATGTTCCAGTTTTTCCCAGCATCGCAAGTGCTTCGTCATCTTTCTCAGCTCAGCACGATATGTACTACTTTGCCGTGATAGCCACCGTTTACGGATCAAATTATCCCGTGCCCATCTCGCCGCCCGGATACGACGGGTCAGGTTTACATATGGGGAGACAAACGCGAGTGATAGCGCCGTCGACACTACCGTGTTAGAGAGTCTGGATTGTTCCGCGACGTGAATTAAGTGTCGCCTACTACCCGAACACAACCCAAAGTGTCTCCGAAGTTCTTCAACTGTTCCCTGTGATAATTAAATCCCATGTCATTCAAGTAGCAGCAAAAGGGTCATCACAACCCCTTTTTGGACAAATAGAATTCCCCCTCTAATCTACATTAATCGACTTGATTAGTAGGTAGCCTTAACACACCGAAGTTCATGTCTCTCTAATGTTTCCCTACCCCCCTCTCCCTCTCCCTATCTACACGACGAGTAATAGTGGCCTTTCGATCAGCGCGTACCGCTTTTGCCTTTTCATTCCCCTTTCCTTTTCCCCTAAATTGAAGTCCTCATACGGTTAGGGAATTAAATCCGGCAACGTCTACAACCCCATCCCCTCCCTTCCCCTTCCCCAATTTGTCTTTACTCGTCGTATCATCAATCACTAAAGTCCTACTTAGATGGTCAGAGATGCTTGTCGCTTCCCTGCATCGCGTTCGAAGTAGCCTGCATAGCAGGATGGTGTATCTTACCGAGCCGATGTGTACTTCGCCGCCTTCTCATTAGTCCAGCGATCAGTCAGCACTTCGTCTCCTTTTACCATCATGTTGGCGCCATCATGTCCCCCTTTTGTCAATGACGTTGCCGACTCGTCGTTTTGCATACCTATATGTCAGCTTCCTTGACCCCGGCTTGCATCGCAAATTCCCACAATACCACCTTGCCATTCCATTGGCGATGGAGGCGACAGATATCAGTTCACTATCTTACGTCGCCCAAGTATGTATAGTATGCCGCTTGTTTAACGTGTGAGGCGTCTACCAGGCGGTCGAGGCAGGCTTCCTCTCACCGACATCTGGTTTTGTTAGCCTGCGCGGCGCAACTGACTCCTCCGCCTTCACTCCTAACCTACCATCGCGGTACGATATATGGTCGGTGGCTATATTTATGCACAGGACACAGTAGGAAGACCCCGCAATTGGAATGTTGACTGATGCGAGCCTTGTGAGCATTATCACGATGCTCTAGCTTGCCTATCCAAGTAGTATACATAGTCTTTTACACCTCTTGATTTGTTTCTGCCACTCTGCTTATCTTCGTCTCGCCACAGTTCTTCGTATCACCTACAATTACTTTAGTCCTGCATGGCCATTGAGGGGCAGAATATACTCGCTCCGTCCATCATTGGCGGATGGCTACTTCGAGTATCTAATTAAATCACGTTGTCCTTTCCGTCAAGCTTAGTACCCAGACCCATAGGTGCATATATACCCTGCATTGCTCCCTGACTATACTGTATTGAAGCCCTCAGGGTTTTGACTCCCGAATAAGATACACGGAATACACGTGGAAGAATTCGAAAAATCATGCTGTGTTGGTCAGAGGCGTTTACCTACCAGTCTATCAGGAATCAGGGAATCCAATAGATATGCTTGCGACTAGGCGCGGATGTGTTGAGATCTTGCCGCAAGATGAATCCCACGCTGATGGCAATCATGCTATTGGTAGATCGCGAGTCTAAGCCAGATTTTGTAGTCAATTTTTGCTCGATAGGTTATAGGCACATATGTATAGTCAACCACTCGGACTGTAAATCCTTTAGCGCCATCCATGACGGTTGGGAAGGTATTAAAATATAGCCAACTGATACATAATCACAAATGCAAGTCACCTTTCTTGGTCAAACTCTTATGTATTAGATCTCCAGTGAATATCTTGCTGTCTATGGATTTAGGACATCACTGCAGGTATTGAATAACCAGGATGAGACGCTGCATCTCCTCGGATGACATTCATATTCTACTACCTAGGACTGTTGATATCACAGGTCTATACCTTGAATCGAATCGAATCGATGCGACGGAACATTATACTTATAATATATGCTGTTACTATTAACCTATTATGCCAGTATTCATTAGACAGCACATGCTGGTTCCCATGTAGTGTCCTAGGACAATGGGCCAATAGTTGCCTGGTGGTTTCCGCCTAGTACACAAAGATTATATTTTCTCTAAGGAAACAGTTAAGGTTGCTGTATTCGAGTTATGGCATATATGGACGCCATTCTACTTTGAGATGTGTAGTATATACCTAATCATCGACTAGACTCTTCCTTAATGGGCATTCACGCCTATGCCAATACTTTATGATTATAGACGCAAAGACAATCGTAATAATATATCTAGCGTGGTATCGAACACCTAAGAGTCAATGCTCAAGTTTTCACTTATAGTAGTATCTATAGTGAGAGGTTACTGAAATAGGAGATATTCATACCGTAGGCTATTAGCAATGTCGATCGAGGATATATCTAGGTTAAGTAGGCTTTTCGACATCTTATTTCTTAACCATATCACTCTTCGGAAGTTAATTAATATAAGGTAGTTATCTAGAAGATAGGGAAGTCTGTATCACACCTGATTTCACAACTCTCTGCCAATTCATGATCAGTTCCTTTAAATATCTCTAATTTATTGATGTCTAATGCTACTAATTTAAAAACAAGATTCAGGGTTTGATACGACAGAGTGCCCTATCACTTCCATTCTTATTAAATTCTTAGTTCCGTAGTTAGGTTAGAGGTCCTCACGGAACAATGAAGTTGTTTCTATGCCATTTGGTTTCGCCTCGTGACACTTGGTACTACCAAAGCTAAGTCCCTATATCTCACCTTTGGAATTGTTTAAGATGGATCGAGGATTTGGCATAAGACTAGTAAGACTCGTAGTAGCTATTTGAGAGGCACCTGTTGGCTAGCCATACTATCTACGCCTGTATGTCCACGAACTGCAAAGAAAAGTAATAAGTAATGCTTCAAAAGGAAAAAAAGGTCAAGAACCACTGCTCTCAAATACTTTTTATATCTATGTCTACCTATGGGCTCAATAGCTCAGTTTACACCCAACAGATCATAAATCTGCTAAGATCTTAAGTTACTTCATAGTATGGTTGCCATACCTAAAGCGATTTAACATTTGTGATCCAGGGTAACTGTTATAATCAACTTAAAAAATACCATGCCGAGTGATTCCACGATACTTGTAACTAGCTTGTGTAGACTTGCTCAAATACAGGGAGCATAGTTTGTGGTATTTATCTCTTCCGAGGATCTTGAATTGGTGTGTTTGACTTTATCCATCTGGGTATCTATAACCATATGGCGTTGATCATAAACGGTTCCAGACACCTAATTATAAAGTATACTCGAATGTCGTAAGTAGTGTCTTAGTCGAGTTATATTAGAGCTTAGTTATAGGATTGGAAAGATGTAGACATCATCCTAGAATCCAACCTGAGGCTTAATTAATATCTACCTAGGTATCCAACAGGGACACGCAGGGTCCGTACGAGTACCATTACAAAAGTTGACGCGGATCAACATCTACGATTACACTTATATCAAATGAATAGGTTCCAAAGAATAACAAATCGCTTTGTTAACACGAGAATATTATGTACGATTGATGTGAAGACCAATATAGTATGCCAACCCAGCTGAACCATGAGGGTGCAACTCTTCTACATGCAGAATTATGATGTTCGCCACCCTTGACCTAGGCGGTAACCGACAAGTAACCTATCAAACCGCCTCTAGGTCCTCTTTCTATGGCAAAACTACCAAGCCGTACAAGTTGAGGACCAATGTATACCCCCCTAATACGTAATATGCTACACTCCTATCAGCCTTCGCTGCGCCGTTATCCGAAACCCGTCATTTCTAAGCACCCCTCCTCTGCTGGCAAAAAAGCGACGAGGAGCACATTTAGACCAAATACAATTGTCGTTCCATCGTTAATATTTTGTGCCGGGCAATGCCTTGGAAAAAGGCCACTAGAAGATACTTGGTATCCAACCGTAGTTGTTGACGGGAATTGCCAAAATTGTCTCTGGAGTTGACGAACTCTTACTACGGGCTAGCCCATCCGCCAGCAACGTCAACCCATTCAGCCAAGCACGAACCTTCCTTACCCTCAACATCTACGATATCAGTATCGCAGCGGCAACGGCAACCAACACCGTTCTCCTTCTCTGGGTCCCACTGGTCCCAATACTCGTCTTCTTCGACTCGTTTCCTCTCGTCTTGAGTTGTCTTCTCGAGGTAAGGTTCACGAGGAAGCTGGCGGGCAGGGGCATTGGCCGGACAATGTTGGATAGTGGTATGTCGGTAACCGAAGTCCCGGAAATAGTGGATATCACGAGGCGCCAGAAGAATACCGGCAGCAAGAGAATGGATCGGAGCATCACCCCACTAGCATATAGTTAGCAAGACTGAATTGTACTCGAATGATTGGAATGACCTACTCGTTCCATCCAGAAACCACCACTACGATCCATCATCTCGAAGAAGGCCTTGTACTCTTTGCTTCGGAACCAGCTAAGCTTCGCGATTTCGAAATTTGACCAGAAATGGCACATGTTATAACTCTCACCCTCCATGGCTTCGGGATCAATTTCGGGCAAGCCCATTCGGCCGGGGTCGCTTCGCAATATCTCTTCAGGTAGTGGCGGCTTGAAGTTAGGGTCATCCTCAGGAGCCGGCGGCTTCTCCGGCTTGGGCTCGACGAACATCTCCCATAGACCTTGAGACGTAATGTTGTTCAGGCGCTTGTAAGCAGAAGCATATCGGAAGATGTTAGGGACAGTCTCGCGAAGCTCCTTAACAGCGATGGTGAAACCATAAGTCTTGTTATACTCGATCATCTTACGGAATGGGTCACTACATATTGGCGTTAGTAGGTACGAGCAGATTATCAAGGATTACCTAGACTGAACATACTAAGTAATGTCACAGAAGTACTTGATCTCGGGCTCCAAACGCCAGTACCATTCGTATTTGGCAAGGAGAGGATGGTCATAGAAAAATCTGGGTCGTATTAGCTAAGTTGAGAAATCGGTATGCTTGTTGTTTACTTACCCGGAGTAGAATCGGCACATGGCGTGGTAGCTTTCTAGACCACCGTACATCACAGCGGCGTCTCCCTGTTTAGCAATACCCTCCTTTGCAACTTTCGGGTCTATCCAGTCTGGGTATCCCCACATCTCTGGGCCAACTTTGCCAAACTCGACCGGAGCAGAAGTGTAGTTGCGAACGATGTCCTTGAAAGTCTGGTTGAAGTCTCCATCGTTCAGGAAGACATAGGGATAATGATACCATCTGTTGAAATGACGCTCAATAGACTTAATGGACTGAATGACACCATCAAGCTCCTTGTTTCGGGCGAGAACGACAAACGCGCCGTTGACTCGTTCTTGGGTAGTATCGGGTTCGAGACAGCCCGAGACGAAGACTTTGTCGTGTTCTTCGCTGATTTTTCTGTTCCAAGACACGTGGCGATTAGCAAAAGCAAACATAGAATTAGAAATCAAACAACATACCGGATAGCTGGTGGTGCGCCAGCAGGCATCAATATCCTCCCTGGAGAGCTGGGATGCCTAACAAATAACACGAGGATAAGGACAACAACAATGCATGGAAATAGAACAACCACGCCTAACGGGACAGATATGCTGGAGTTGCCTTTTAATCTGAGAGGTCTTCTGAAGAAAGCGAGTCGCGATGTTAACCTGTTGAGCTGAGGTCTCTTCTCGCCCGAGGTGGGAAGCTGAGGCGTGCTCATGGCTGCAGGCACACGCCTATAAGCGCGCCGAAGCAGATCCATAATGGAACTTAGCGACGCCCTCGCAGACGGCAGTCGGAGAGGAGAGGTTGAGTTTGTTTCGTACAATCGGTAAGTCGTTGATTATATCGTGGTTGTCGTAATCGAAGATGGTTTATTCAATCATACAGAAAAGACCCCGCTACCGCCGTCTATCCGTATATTCGTCTTAGTGAAATGCGCAGAGTAGCGAGTGGCAAGGGAAAGATCCCCTCTCAAAAGGTTCGATGACGGCGAAGGTATTGATGAATAGGTTGGTGGTCGATAGGCAAATAAACGGTCAATAGGCAAATAAACGATCAATATGCATACGCGTCAGACACGCTACCGGGTCCCTTTTGACGTCGTTCAACCAGTTAACAGTTAACAAGGTTGAACTTTATCGTATCAATCTAGCAGATCGAAAACGACTGCATTGGTGCCGTCGATAAAATTCAACGGCGACAATACATAAAGCAGGCGCAAAAGGTTGCCGAGGGGCGACAATGTTAAAAAAAAAAAAAGGGGGTTCTGGTAAAGTTGGAATGAAAGACCAGATACGGAATAAATGGATACGAGGTCAAAAAATTGGGAATGAGATTACATGAGACGAAGGGGGTTACAGTGGGAAAAACCAATTAGGCCTTAACGATTAAGGTACGTTTGACAGGCCCAGTGGTGAAATTATGCTTAGAATAGGGACAAACAACCAATCAGGGTTCTGCGTGACAAAGACATGCACTGTGCAATTGATACTTATCATCCCTTGGAGGCTGTGATTGAATTGGTTAGGTGGCGTTATCTCGACCCACAACCTACGGGGAAGATCTTTTTCCGGGCAACTGGGGCATAGGTAGCACAAGTGGCTCAAAGTACGAAGTACCTAGGTTAGTTGGCAATGGCTTAAGGTTCAGATTGATTCATAAAAATAGATTTAGGGCCAACCTGAATTTTGGAGATTCCCCAGAAGTTCTCCAGAATTTCAATGTTCCAGAACACTAGCAGCTGGTATCGGACCAGACCAGCTCAGCAAACTTGTTGGATATAATTCAGCTTCCACGAGCTTTTATCCACAATGTTTCTCGACGATCTACCGCTTGAATCACATAGGGCACACATAGTAGGATAATGACTATTTAGAGGCAGCTCGTCGACGATAACTACAATGGCGCGAGGACTTATTATTTCGTATATCAAGGCTCGTAGTCGCGCCCACCGAGTTTTATCTTCGAACTCGTCATGCCCTTAATCGATCGAGTTACCGTCTATCACGATCCACGGTTTGGGAATAGTATTTATTGACTTTCCGGCTTCGATTGCTTGTCATTCTGTTATACTTACATAACGATATCTCCTTACAAGGAAGTTGATTTCCTCCAACGACGAGCTTAAAACTACGATTTCGTCAGTATATTCGACTTGGCTCTATATGGGATAGTATATTGCACAATATTCTGACGGGTCGAATATATCGCCAGGATTGACGACATCTTATGAAAGCCAACTCTTGAAGGTGCCCACGCCTGGCAGATCTCAAAGACTGCGGTATCAGAACGTGCTTCGCGATAATCATCTCCGTCATAAGATCTAAAATATTAGCAGTTCGATTCCCCATATTAACTGCCACTCCCTATACGGCCTATTTGCCACGAGCAACTAATAGAGTGCGGTCTTGACGAGGTATGGTGAGGTCACTGCATATTAAAAATATCTTGTCTTCAAGAGCATGTCACCCAAGCTTACGACACCGTCTTGATAGTTCATGCCGCTTGTTCCTGACGGGTTGCCTATTTGGCAGTGATGTTTAGGCGTGCCTATTCTATGGTACCGGTTATTTGTTACACTATTGAGCATCCCTCTCTACATCTGCCGGTGAGAGGCGAGTGAGTGTCTGCGGGGACCCCAGGCGAGACTCGATCTTGCCGAGTTGCATTTTGTCTTTCCGCCTAATTACATCAATAAAAGATCTTGCCTCCGCAGGCCGAAAACAACAACACCTTATTTTGTCATATCCATTATTACATACCCTATAGCTTAGGCCGACATGGTGTAATGTCTGCTATATAAGGAAATTTTGACCCCCATTGCCTAAAGGGGATCGACCTGTCAACAGCCTGTCCAATCAGCCCTCGCCTCCCCTTGGACGGTCGTCTCGAGATACCTGCCTATTAATTACTTCAAAGCGCCAAGAACCCCGGTTCGTGGACTCTCCGCATTCAAGATGGCTTCCTACGGAGCATGGCGTTGCATCATCAGGAGTGGGTTTGTGGGAGAAGCTGTAGATCCGTTGCTATATAACACGATACTTCCTCTGTAACCTACTCGGTCCTAGCTCTTTCAAAGGACTTTGCGTTCCATTAGGTGATTAAGGTTAACTACTTAGTTCTATACTTGTCATAGATCGGATATTAACATGCGTTTGTTGACGACGGCTTCGGTGGTGGCCGCCCTAGTGGGCCAGGGTGAGTAGTCTTTGTTACCGGTAATATAGAAATAATAGGGGTAATGCTAATACTAGATACGTCAGTTCTATCGCAGAATCCCCCAACATTCCCCTTCCCAAGCAGCTGCTCTGGCGTTGATGCTCCCCGATATGCTTTCACTGTTGATTCCGGCTGGCAGGTGACCAAGATCGCCAGCGGTCTTCGTCAACCCCGAACTATCATCTTTGACCCCCTCGGCCACATGCTAGTGTTGCAAGCCACCTCTGGTATTTCAGTCCACACTTTCGGCCCGGATGGTTGCATCAACAGCACCAAGACCCTCTTCCAAAACTCGGGTCTCAACCACGGTCTTAGCTTGACACCTGATGGCAAGACCCTCTACGCCAGTTCCCAGACGACAGCCTGGTCGTGGACATACGATGCTGCCGCCTTGACGCTTACGAACCAGAAGACCGTGGTTAGCGGCATTGGCCAGGGTATTCACTCGACCCGAACCACCCTCGTCTCCCCCAAGAACCCGAACCTGATCATCGTCTCCGTCGGCGCCGCTTCGAACTGGGATAACCCAACTATCGACCCGAGCGTCGGCCGTGCCATCGTTAAGGTCTTTGACGTGAGCAAGGCGCCTGCCAACGGCTACCAATTCAACAGCCAAGGTACCGTGCTAGGCTACGGTCTACGTAACGAAGTTGCCCTTGCTTTCGACCCCAACGGCCACGTATGGGGTGCCGAGAATAGCGGAGACGACTTCAGGAGAACCGTTAACGGCCAGTCGTCGGACATTCACATCGACAACCCTGCTGAGGAGCTGAACTACCGTAAGTCTCAAAGAGTCTGGCAAATAAAAATAAAAAATAAAATACTAATGTTGCCATTGCCGTTTAGTCGGAGATCCCGCCGCGCCCCTTGAGAACAACTGGTTCGGTTACCCGACCTGCTTCACCGTGTGGGAGCCGTCCAACTTCCGCGACAACACTGCTCTGAAGACCGGCTCGCAATTCGTCGTATCTCCCAACTCGACCTTCAACGACGCCTCGTGCGAGGGTAAGGCCATCCCACCGCGTCTATCGTTCCCGGCACACATGGCGCCCATCACCAACGCCTTCGACCCCGCCGGCGAGAACCTGTACATCACGTTCCACGGCAGCTGGGACCGACAGCCCGCTCAGGGGTACTTCGTCGCCGAGGTCCCCTTCAAGAAGAACGCGGACGGCGGGTACGAGCCCGTAGCCGCGGCCGACAGCAAGACCGGCTACAAGAACATCATCGGCGCCCAGAACCCGGGCAGCTGCAACTCGCCCTCCCTGACCATGAGCTCCTGCTGGCGTCTTGCCGGTCTGAGCTGGGACCAGGCCGGCGAGCGACTCTTCGTCAGCTCTGACAACCAGGCTTCGGGCGAGATCTTCGTCCTGAGGAAGAAGGCCTAAGCAAAGTAGGTAGTCAGTCAGCCAAGTCGTATATGGTAAGGGGGTTCCTCTGGAGGAGACAAGAGTACGTTGGAAGTTGGCGGGTTCTCGTTAGACTTTCGATCTCCTTCGCGTGTACGTAAAATATGAAGTAGGTCATCGGACGCTAAGTAAAAGGTTTAACGATACTTTGGATGTTTTGGTCTTTGTCTGCTGTTGCCGCTTTGCGTGAGAGAATATTATCTTCTAAAGTGTATAACTAATACGAATGTACATTTTACCTGGAGGTAATAAATGCTTCCTGCTGCTAGTGTTCTGTAAAGTAAAGTAAAGTAAAGTAAAGTAAAGTAAAGTAAAGTAAAGTAAAGTAAAGTAAAGTAAAGTAAAGTAAAGGATTAGGATTAGGATAGACAGTTGCTTACGCTCTTACGATTTATAAGTCAGCGGAAGTAAATACGGCCTATATACTTCTGTTACTGTAAATGCTCCATCGGCCGAGAACGTATATGAAGTAATGAAGCATGGACGATATTTCGGGGCAAGCGAATGAACAGCATAAACAGACTATATTTATCCATTACTATTGTCCCAGCCGTCGAGTAAAGTTAATAGGAATGCTAGTACACCACCGTACGTTGTATAAGTGCCTTAGGTAGCTATAGCTATCATACGAAAGGAACAAAGCATCATTCATAACATTCGGCTCCAAGCAACACAACCTGGGTATCATACTACTACTCCCTCGTTGGACTTCTCCCTCCACCCCTCCCAGCACCCCTTTCCTCTCACGCTACCCTCCGACGCCAACCTACTGTAACGCATACAGCTTCCTCGGCCGCCCTCCCGCACAAGAGCTAAACTTCCACCAGCGACCATGCCACGCGCCAGCAACATTCACGAGTCCCCATTTGATAGGAGCCGGGATAGGCGGCCAATTCGCCCACGCGCCGTCCTCAGCCGTGCCGTCCAGGTTCAGCAGGAAGAACGGCACCACGTCGAGCGTCCCGGCCTTGGTCACCGTCGTCTTGCCCCAGCTCTTAAACGTAGCCGACGCCTCCTCTGCCGCGGCGGATCCCGGCGCGGGAGCGTTCGCGTGGTCGGATAGGGCGGCGATGGTGGCGATTTCGCTGTGGAAATGCGCTTCGAAGGGCTCCTGGAAGGACTCCATGATCTTGACCAGTTCCGCGCCGTCGAACGTCGAGGGTTTGGGTTCTACGCTGCGGAGGTACTTTTCGAACCGGGCCAGTCCGCCTAGGAACGCCTCGTGTTCCTTGTGAGTGTCGGCCCAGATGGTGTTGTCGTTGAGGACGGCCTCGACTTTAGGGAATAAGGTGGCTTCCTCGTCGTCGTGGTGCGAGGCTACGAATTTGTGCCATGTTAAGGCGTACCCGATGAAGTCGGCCTTGTCGCCGGGCTTGACGTGCGGGGCTTGCTGGTAGACTGAGTTGTAACCGCGGAGGATGGCATTGTGTAGGAGGGCCATGTGCGTGGCGCCGGTGGTGAATATATCGGTCTATCGAGGAGGCAAGGTGGTGTTAGTTGGCTTATACTGATCTTGTCTGCGCTTGTGACATGGGAGAAATACCTTCTTGGTCTCAAATTGAGGAGTTGTCACCAACTTGATAGGAGCATCAGCCCAAACCACACTACCCGCCGTAGCGGGATCCAGAGCCGGAGCAGTCATGAAGAAAGGCGATCGTGTAAGGAACAGCCCGATTAGGATGGGAATAGCAATGAGTATAGGTCTATCAAGGATGCTTCGGCGCGGTTGATACTTCACCGGAGGTTCCATATTGAAAAAGGAGTACAAGCTAAGCTCGAGGATGTCGTGGTAGGTAAGCCTGCTTTTATTTCGGTGTCGTAGGGACACATACACACACACAGCTGCAGCTACAACGACGACAACCTTACGCAAGTCGAGTGTTAAACATTGGTCCGGAAGCTTCCTCGTACGAGGGGGGGAACATGCCATGCCATGCGTGACACCATTGGACGTAAAGTGATAGTAGTGTAGCTAAGCTGGCCCCTGTCGATGCAGATGCAGATGCAGATTTGCTGAGTAAATCTCTCTATCTTATTGGATACCAGAGCGGCCAGGGTTAAAGCTAGCAGGGATGTAAAGTGTAAAGCTCCGTGCTGGTGCTGATGCTGGTGCTGGTGGGATACGGATTATATGTATAGATCCGAATAAGATCGGGAGTCTAAGCTCGGTATCATCGACGATCTTTGTAAAGATACATACTTGTCTATCACCGAAGTCCGAGGGAGCTATTATATAGAAGTACATCTGGAATTACTCTACCCTCCTCGCGCTTCGGAGGATTTGAACCACCCCGAGCAAGACTGGTAAGACGTATATCCACCTCTCCATGTAAACAAATTTAGGGCTACAGCATCACGGAGAGGGCATTCTCCATTATCATCACTATGTAGGTATTACATAGTACCAAGGTATTAGACAAGGAGGTACACCTAACACCATGATTGTAAATAAATTCTTTATTCATTGCCATCTCACCCGACGAGGATCGGCGCTGTAACTTCGCTGGCCCTATCCTAGGGTTAGGCTTCTAATGATACGCGCAGTAACGGATGAACTTTCTTGTATACCCCGTCGTCACCCCGTAAGGCGTTCCTACATGTAGAGGCATGTAGACTGGACTAATGCCGCGTCGAGAATGCACAGGCCTTGAGTGTACTCGGATGCGCTGATATGCTGTTCCTATGCCACCATCTAACCTCCATCTCCATCTTTTCCCTTATCATGATGGTCGTAGACTGTAAATTTACCATTTACCATTACTTAACGCTGTAGCCTTATAGACTAGAAAGAACTCGCTAAGAGCAAATTATGCCTCTTGCTCAATTGCGAACGGTGTAGAGGCACGTGTATGCTCATTCCGCAATAACCAAGCACATCGTATATGCAACCCGGCCTCCGTGCGGACTTGGATATATAGGTAACTAAGTAATCTAGTCGTCCTCTCCTTCACGTTGGTATCGCAGCTCCAACACCCATTTATCGTCAAAATCGATACCGCGACGGATCTTAGTCGCAACCTTACGCCAGATGACCGGACCAAGTCCGATGTCAGCCAGGTAAAGCTTCCACTCCCCTACCATGCCGATGTCTCGGTCATCGCCCGACTCCAGTGCCTTCAACAGACCAACTTTCGGTGCGCCGAGGGCAACAACGTAACGGGGGTGGACGTAGAGCCTAGCTCCGTCGATGACGTTGACACGGCCGGTTTGAGGTTCGATGCCACTTGGCAGATCGATTGCCATAACAAAAGCTTCGTTTCTGTTTGACCATTCCATAAGTTCATACGTAGTGGCCTGGTCAGACTTTCGTAGCTCTTCAAATGGCGTCGTAAGCCCTAGGAGTGCATCGATGATTAGGGTAACGAAGCCTTGCGAAGCTGTCTCTAAGGTGTTACTAGCTTGGCTGACATGCTCGAAAAGCTCTGATTTTGTGAAGATGATGCCTCCAAAGTTGCGAAGGAGACGAGCTTGTTTTTTCATGTCTTCCAGCAGCTCCCGCTCCCGCTCGATGCCGACCACGCACACTAGGACGTTAATCCCATGGTTTCGAAGGTGGCGGGCAGCCGCTAAGGCACGGATTCCCGACTTATTATTACCAGCAAGAACAACTATGGTGGTTGTACTTGGCGGCGACGCTGCGGCAGCACGAAGTCTAATAGCGGGATCGTCAAGAACACGCATTACGACTTCGGTGATGCCGCGGCCTGCATTTTCGGCTAAAAGGTCCTCACTAAAACCAAATTCGTGACGCGCCACATTCTCAAGTGTCTGCATCGGGAGGTGGGCAATAGCTTCGATCCGGCGATTGGAATTAACGGTGTAGAATCCGCTAGGTGTTGAGATACCCTGTTTAGAATACATTAGTTAAACGTATAGTTAAAGGAAGACTAGCGAAGGAGAATGAATTTACCCCTGAGTTGACTCGACTCGAGCCAGCAACACTCGCTGTGGTGCTGGCCTTGCGAGACTGTGAACGCCGGGTCGTGGACAATCGAGAATCCCCTCTTAGCCGAGAATTACGTCCGCTACCCTCTACTACGCTTGCACGATCGCCCCCGTTGGCAAGATCGTCATCAGCCTCACTCTTCCAGTAGTCGCCAGGGGCGTCTTTCGGTTTGGATGCCGACGAAGGAAGATCCAATACATTCTCGCTATAATGAAGATTCTTCCCGCCCGCCGTTCCAGGCTTAGGCCGAGGGAGACGGTTGTGGGATACCAGGCGTTCGGCCTCATCGATCTGATCTTGCTCTTTCATTTCGTCGAATATTTTTCTCTTGTCAAATTTAGCAAGGCCGCCTTCAAAGTCAAAGTCTCCCGCTTCTTGCACGTCCGTAACGTCCTCCGAAGCCCATCCATTTTCCAGATTTCCCTCCACTCTACTTTTCTGGCTCTTCTTTAGTGCTGCGAACGGCTGAAATGACCTGGTGGATTCGAGGATAGGCGTCTCTCTCCAACCTGGGCCTCGGTTGGTTTGCTGTGCTGGAGAACCATTGCTATCAGCCATTTTATTCCTACGTCGACCCCGGCCTCGTGTGCTTTTACGATTGTCTTTTCGGGAATCGGACGGTTCGTCAGGTATAGTGGGAGCTACCTGGGCCCTGTGTTCTGTTATGGTGCTTCGCCTGGAATGAGGAGTCGGGGAAGTTCGTAATCTCGATGTAGAGGCGTTAAGTGTAAGTGTAGTAGTGGTAGCTACATCGGTCACCTCATCCGGGGAAGAGTATGTCAAGCGATCGGCAGGATTGGGGATGACTGGGGGATCCCGCTTCTCTGCGATATTTGGCTGAGCATGATAACGTGGGTCGCGGGGAGGAGCTGTGCTCGTTTTGGGAGTCAGGCTCAAGATTGCAGGATCTTGGAAGGCCGAGGGGCGCGCCGTTGTTGAAGTAGGTGTAGTTTCAGCAGTTGTGAGAGTAGGATTTAGAGTAGGATTTGAGGTTAGGGAAATATCGTTAACATTGCTCGCGCTGATGACCACATGTCCGAAGTATTGATTTGTGTCTACTCCCACAGCTACTTTACGTTAGCCAACGTTCCTATTTAGGCGACCTCTTGATGATGTTTATTATGAACCTTGGAACTTACCTTGGTCTAGTGTAAGATGTTGTTGAGGAATAAGACCAGTTAAGATTCCCTGAAGACGTTGGCCGAATGGTTCTTTAAGGGTTACCATATAATAGCTACCCAGCCACTTTGATAATTTAGCATCCTCAGCCATTGTCACCTGCTGGACCGACCGGCGTTAAAACTCTTGGACTCTTGGATTGTTATAAGAAAGGTAACAGCTGCTAGACGCGTCTAGTATTTGTGAAATCACATGAGACTCCTCGCTAGTAGTCTTATCGCTTCTGGGGAGTAGGTTTATTCGGTATGCCGTCTAGAGGAAGAGGGCGTCTATATCTCCAAGTCGATATTCTTAAACCATGGTCGGGAGTTCAGAAAATTATACAAGTCTGAATTCCTTGAAACCCGTAGATAGGAACGAATAGGTATCCGTAGTCTCGGCGACAAATGCTGTATTGCTGCAACTGGGGAAATATCTCTTTACAACTATCACCGTTGCCACGCCAATCGAAGTCGATATACGGGAAGCCGAATTAGTTAGGTAGTCTAGGAATCTAGGAATCAGTACGGCTACAGCACTGCGAAGTTTGCCGCATCAGGTCGCATCGACATTCAATGTTGTCGCAAGATGTATAATTGACAGGTTTATTTAGCCGTGGTTACCTAGAACAATAACAGAGAACCGTCTAATTGGTAGAAGCACAGCAGGTGATCGGAGTTGACGTGAATACTTTGTACGTTGTACTTTGAATGAAAGTTGAACGTTGAACGGAATGCCGCTTCAGGTAGGAATTAACTAGTCGATGTATATTTTAGTCTTTTGGTTTGTTAGACAACATTAATCTAAGCTTTACTTATCGATAACAGCCTATAGACCCACAGTGACAACACCAATCACATGTAAAGTGATTTCCTAGCTCAGTAGGTACTATGTAGATTATAAGGATCTCATGTATTATATCAGGAACATTGAAGCCATCAGATAATAACCATTTATACTGGTTAACATGTTCATTCAAGATACTCCACAACACTTAATACGTATATACTAGCAACAATGCTACGCTTTAATATTTCCTATTTATTTCATTTCGTTCCATGACTTTAGTAAGCTGGTGTCAAGTACCTAATCATGTTGCTTGCCGCAAAAAGCCTGCCCCGATGGAAGATGCTATTGATTATATCGTTACACCCTGTAAAAATGCACCCTTAACCGTATGCTGCCATAGCCTCTTCTTCATCGTCTAGATCAACGATATCCGTACGCTTCCCCTTGGAAGACACCAAAGTTCCCTTGGCAGCAAAGTCTGAAATCGTCACTGGTTTCTTCGTCTTGATCGCAGATTCCGCGCTGTAAAGCCTATTGTAAAACCCTATGACTCGGGGATGAGCCATAACTTTCTTACTGTCGAAACGCAGTACCTGGAGCCCCTGCTTGCTCACAGCTCGACTAAGCGCAACGTATGCCTGTCCCTTCTCGAACACCTTACCAAGGTCAACCTTGACTCTCTCCAGAGTCTGGCCTTGGGCCTTGTGGATAGAGAGAGCCCAGGCGAGAATAAGGGGTAGCTGTCTTCGCGATGCTTGGACCTCGCCAGTAGGTAGTTCAACCTTCCAATCCTCTGGGATGCAAAGCAGATGTCTATGGGTCCCATCTGTGGCGTTGAAGCGGACAAGTGGGTACTCTTTGTTGTCCTTTATTTTTTCAATGTCACGAGTGTACGCCTTAATTTTCTCAGCTGATCCAGCCTCCTCACCGCGGGTACCCCAAATCTCAAATGTAGCTTCGTTCATAAACCCGACCACTTTGCCAAGTGAACCGTTCACTAACGTGTCGTCCATATTCTTGATCAGCATGACCTGGGCACCTTTCTTCAAATCCACAGCCTTGGGAGCCATCATATTCGAAAGTAACTTCTCTCGTAGATTAGGCTCGCCCGAATCACTGGCGTCGTAATGATATATGGATCCAGGCAAATTGCGTAATCGGGATTCGTTGGACCTATCAACCTCTTGGCGGGTTGGGAATCTAAGGGCAAAGTTAGCACACTTTATTCAAATACTTCTCTAGGGAGGAAGCCAGTACAATTCAGTCACTTCAAGACCATCGTCGAAGTTTAACGGCCGCGATAGACTCTTGAACGTTCGTATCGTATCCTCACTGATCCGACCGAGACGCATCTCATTCAGCATATTGGCAAAATCTAACCAATATTAGTAGTGATAAACTATGAGTCAACTCAATTAAAGATATTATTACTTACCAGGGTCCTTTTGACGGAAGACTTGCGTTAATCCAATAGTATGGTCGATAGATGTGTTCCAGGTCGCAGCCTCGAATGCGAACTTGGCTTCCTTTTTACCTCCATCGGGGACAGGAGGCAACTGGAAAAAATCGCCCGTAATGACCAATTGGATTCCACCCCAGGGCCTACCGTTATTTCGAAGAGTGCGTGCTATTTGTGCCAGCTTGTCAAAGAGCTCACCATCAACCATGGAAACTTCATCAATGATAAGAGTTCTCGTCTTGAGCCATCTGTTCTTCGCCTTGGCATTTCGACGAATCTTTTTGACCAGGGTGGGCACGTCGTCCTTCCCGAGACCGATACCAGCGAAACTATGCAGCGTCTGACCACCAATATTGCAAGCAGCAAGACCAGTAGAAGCTGTTATACTGAGACGTTCCGGATCTCGTGCCCACTTTTTCTTCAACTCTGCGATGATGGCTCGCATCAATACAGACTTACCAGTACCAGCCGGACCGGTAAAGAATACGCTGTGATTCTCGCGGACGACTAGATCGATTACATGCTGCTGCTCGGTACTCAATGAAATGGCAGAAGCCTTGGCCTTGCGTCTAACGTGGTCTTCTGTAGCGGCAAGAGTCTCCAGTGAATCAGGTCCAGACTTTTTATTCTGATTCTTGAGCTGCTTCCGACGCTCCTTTATCTCGCTTTGCGTCGTATCCCAAAGCGAATCTTGGTTCTTTTTAGGGGCTGGAGTAACTGGATGTTCCCTCTTCTCGGTGTTATCTTCGGGTGATGACGCAGAAGTAGCAGCTAGTGTTGCTTTCCACGTCGTGGGTAATACCCTTTTCACAGGTCGAGGCGGGTCAGGTTGCGAGATATCGTCCGGCGAACCTCGTTTCGACGGTCTCTGGGGGTTTGGCGGGGGGTGGCGATGTTCTTGCGGTGACGAAGACCATGATATTTGGCTGGTAGGCGGTTGAAGTACCGGGTCCGCACGGGGCTTCGGTGCGGCTGGCTGGGGAGGGAGAGATGCAGGAAGTTGATAATCCAGGTCCAACTCTAAAGTATTATCGTCGCTAAAATCATCTTCTACGAAGTAGGCAGATGCGCCTGCCTTGCCCTGGGAAACACGAGCAGGCGCCGATGCTTCTTGGAATGACCCGGCATTGCTACATAGCGAGGCGAGGCTACTGGAGCGTTCGGTGATGCTTCGGGTTGAGGTGACAGGAGAAAATGGTTTGTACGGACGGCGAGGTTGCTGTACATTATCGGATTTGGATTGTAACGGTTCACTATTGTTGCTTGCTGCCTTCATAGACCCTGATGTAGCGCCTGACGATAAATTGGCACGCCCCGCGTGGGAGGATGATGCCCACTTGGTGAGATTTCCATCTTGAGCGGAAGAGCTACTCTTCGCGAATTTATTCCTGCCGGATTGTGCGGATGTGCTCGCCTGTTTTTTATCTCTTACAACAGCTCTACCCAACATGGTAATACGGGGAGAGACCGAGAGATAAGCGATTGCATGCGAACGTATACGTGGAAACGGAAACGAGTGTCGAGGACGCAAGGGTCTTGAAGGCAGCAATCGAAAAAGACCAGTAGTCATACAGGAACTTCGAGATTGCTGGGCTCGTAGGTTTTGTTGAGTTAATTAAGTCAATCGGACTGCGTTTAATTTACGAGGGAGTGTTGGTCCAAGTGTCAGCAGCGTGTTCCTGCCCCGACTGAGGGCTACGGAATACATAAGACTTGTGTTTTGTTAGGTAGGGGTAGGTGTTACCTTCAAGGGTTCTAGCACCTATCAAAAAAGTAAGTCAATTGTCCATGTGTCGCGTTTGCACGCGTTGATTGAAACCCCCACACTATAAAATTTAATGTGCATGAGCCGCGCTAGAAATGCAGCCAATAACCTAGGGTTTACATAAGCAGAATACGTGCATGTTGCAGCTGCTAAATCTGTAAAAGGTAAAGGTACAATACAAAGATACGTCATTCCAGCTGTCCAGATAGAGCCAACAGGCAGAACACCGGGGGTTGCTGCTGCTAGGCAACATTGCACCTTCTAAAGGGAAGTCTTTGTAAAGCATTTTAACTCTTACATCAACATAACTTATTCAATTGATTTTCAAATTATGAGAGGACATGAAGTTAAAAAATGATATTGCATCAATTGAAAAATCGTTGATCAATTTGTCCACTCAGATTCGAGAAGTCAAAGAAGATGAGCCAGCGCCGTCGAAAGATACGGGATGCGGGCGCCGAGGATGAGGAGCGCCGTCAATATGAGACGGGAGGGCAAACGCTCCAAGAGCTAGACGCAAAGTCAGTTATCGGGGATCGGTTTCTAAGATATATAAACTGACTTACTTTCGAGATATCCAAACCGACCAAAGAATCACTCGAGAACATTATTCTTTTCAGACTTATATAAGGATCTCTTCAACCCTCTGAGTGACAATAAACCGCAGGCCGGCCCTAAACTTGCGCGCACTAGAGCAGCATCTCAGAAACAAAATAAGCTCTCTCCGCACGAGCAAAAACGCAATATCATAGAACGCTTCATATCAAGATGGCGCACAGAGGTGGGAAACGATATCTACCCTGCTATGCGCTTGATCCTATCCAATTCAGACCGGGACAGAGGGATGTACGGGCTCAAGGAGGGAAATATCAGCAGGCTACTCGTAAAGTTGATGAGAATTGATAGGAATTCCGAAGATGGCTATGATCTTCTACACTGGAAGATGCCGAGCAAGTCAACAACCGGCCGGGCTGCTGGTGACTTCACCGGGCGATGCTTCGACGTGCTATCAAAAAGGCCCATGCGTATAGAGCCCGGAGATATGCGTATTGCTGAAGTTAATGAGATGTTAGACAAGCTGGCGGCCGCGTCCGGTGAGAGCGAGCAGCTACCGATATTCGAAATCTTCTATCAACGCATGAATCCGGAAGAATTGAAATGGCTCATTCGTATTATCTTAAAGCAGATGAGGGTGGGAGCGACGGAAAGGACTTTTATGGATGTGTGGCATCCTGATGCTCAGGATTTATTCAGCGTGTCGTCAAGTCTCCGCCAAGTTTGCTGGGATCTCTACGACCCTAAATTCCGACTTACGGATGGCCAAACGAGTGTCACATTGATGCAGTGCTTCCAGCCTATGCTCTGCCACTATCAGATGTCTACCTCTTTTCAGAAGATGGTTGACAAACTCAATTCGATAAACCGAGTGGAAGGCGATGATGAGTTCTGGATTGAGGAGAAGTTGGATGGCGAGCGGATGCAGCTACACATGGAAGAAGATGATAATATACCCGGCGGCAAGAGATTTAAGTTCTGGTCAAGAAAAGCCAAAGATTACACCTACCTCTACGGCGAGAGCTTTGAAGACGGCAATTCGTCACTGGCCCGCTACCTGAAGGATGCTTTTGCTCCTGGCGTACGCAATGTCATCTTGGACGGCGAGATGATAGTATGGGACCCAGAACTTGACAAGGTGCTGAAATTCGGTACTTTGAAGACGGCAGCGATCGCGGAACAGCGAAATCACCATAACGACAACGCACCTCGACCAGTACTTCGCGTCTTTGATATTCTGTACTTAAATGACCAACCGTTAACACAATACACCCTACGAGATCGACGGAACGCGCTTGAAAAAGCCGTCCCGGGTGTACCATATCGGCTTGAAGTCCACAAATATGACAAGGCCAACTCGGCGGACGCGATAGAGCCAATGCTGCGAAAAATCGTCTCGGATGCCTCCGAGGGGTTAGTTATTAAGAACCCAAGGTCGATGTACACTCTCGCTGACCGTAGCGACAATTGGATCAAAGTCAAACCGGAGTATATGAGCGGTTTCGGTGAGTCGGTAGAAGTTATTATCATTGGGGGGTACTACGGATCCGGCCATCGCGGTGGCATATTGGGCTCATTTCTCTGCGGACTTCGTGCTTCGGAAAACGACATCAAAGCTGGAGCGAAGCCAGAAACGTGCTACAGCTTCGTGAAAGTTGGCGGTGGTTTCAGTGCAGAAGATTTGGCCGAAATTCGACATCTCACAGAAGGGAAATGGAAGCCTTGGGACCCAAAGAAGCCACCGAGCGAATATATTCAGCTTGCTGGTGGAGATAAATATCAGATTCTTCGGCCCGACGTTTGGATTCGCCCGAGCGAATCACTCGTCATTTCCGTCAAAGCAGCCAGCGCCGGGGAATCGGATCAGTTTGCTAAGGGCATTACGTTAAGATTCCCACGGTTCAGGGGCATACGGCTTGACAGGAGCTGGGATTCGTGCTTAGATTTCCAAGGCTTCTTAGACATGAAGACACGAGCCGAAAAGGAGAACGAGGAGAAGGCCATGAAGATGGAATCGCATAGGAAACGGGCGGTCAAGCGAACTAAGAGAGAAATTGTCATCGCGGGTCAGGATAATACCGCTCCGGCTATGTTTGAGGGCCCGAAGACTAAAGTATTCGAAGGCCTGGAATTCTGCGTCTTAACGGATTGCACATCCCCGGTTAAGAGGTCGAAGGCACAGCTTGAGACGCTAATAAAGGAGAACGGCGGCAAGATACAGCAGAGAGCCAGTCCGGGTACCAACATGCTCCTTATTGGCGAAAAAAAAGTAGTCAAGGTAGCCAGCCTGATGAAAGCTGGAGACGTTGACATTATCAAACCGAAGTGGGTGTTAGATTGCCTGGCACAGCGCGACAGGGACTTCCTCCTCCCCTTCGAGACGGGACACATCTTCCACGCTACCGAGGCCACGATGCGCCACGCAGAGGACAATGTGGATGAATTTGGCGATAGTTACGCCAGAGATCTAAATTTGAAGGACCTGAGACAACTGCTCGAGTCGATGCCAAAGAAGGGAATCATCGTCGGAGAGCCGTTTAACAAGGAAGAATTTCTCAACCAGCTAGCCGATCACGGCCATGACATTGGTGGTTTGAGGAGCTATATATTTAGGGGCGCAAGGGTACACTTCGCAGCAACAGACGAGGTCCCTTCCATATCATGTCTCAAGCTGAAGAATTGGGTTAAATATGGAGGAGGGTCTATAATTGACGATCTAGGCGATAGAAGTACAACGCACGTGGTAATAATAAGTGATAGTGAGACTGGTGAGATGGAGCGAGCAGCAGAAGTACGCTCATTCATTAGCACCCGAACCCCTGTTCCCAGGGTAGTATCGCGGCAATGGATCGAGGATTGCTGGAAGAATCGGACTACATTAGACGAGGAGAGATATGCACCATTATAATGATCATAAGTGATTAGTCTAGCTAATATTCATTTCATTCATGCGGATGATCTATCATTGGTATCTTTACTTCCCTATTGTCAAGAACAAACGATCTCCCACGTCTCCCACACCCGGCTTGAGCATACCATTCGGTGTGAGCTCAGCGTCGACGCCCGCAACCCATATATCCACAGCCTCGGGCCACTCCTCGGCAGCGCGCCGCACACCATCGGCGGCCGCAATGACAGATAGGACAATGATGCGCTTAGCACCCCACTCCTTGAGCGTCTGTATGGCAGCCGCACAAGTTCCTCCGGTTGCGATAACGGGGTCTACGATGATAGCTAAACTCGACGCGTTCGTTCCAGGCTCGCTCGCCGAAGTAGAGACATGATGTGGAAGATTGTTGTAATATTCGACGGGCTCGAGCGTGCTGGGCTCCCGATACAAGCCTAAGTGGTGTACGGGGACGGGTTCAGGAAGTAGGGTTTGTATCGCTTGGAGTTATGTATGCATTAGGTTCAAGAGCTGTATACAAGGACAAGAATAAAGGAGCTAGATACACACCTTCTACCATACCGAGACCCGATCTAAGGATAGGGACTATTGATAGAGCTTCCGGCCGTAGCGTCGTTGTGGTATATTCGTACCCGATGGGAGTCTCGCCCTACGTGGAGAAATGCCGTGTTAACCATGCATAGCCTACCACCTATACGGGTACGACATCCCAATGTGGTATGTGGTATGTGATATGAAGGAAAATGGTATAAAGAAGATGGATAAGACGGTTGGTTAGATATGAGGATACCTTTGGTCCATCAACAGGCGTCAAGGATGCAGCCAGAGCTTCGCATCCGAGGATCAAAGAGATGTCATTTATTAAAGACTTGACTTCTCGAGACTCTGTGCTCTTAGACCGTAGACGACTTAGCTTGGCCACCAAGCACGGGTGCTTAGAGACGTGGACGTTGGAAGGGAGCGACATGATAAATTCTTGGCTAGGGTTACGGCGTAGCTATAGATGCCAACGTAGGAGAGAGGGTAAAGACGTATTAAGCAGCAAGCATAAGCAAGTAGTTGTTTAGAAAGTAAGCAAGCAAGTAAGTAAACAAGCTATACCTAACGATAGAGACACGAGGTGGGCGTGTAACCCTTCAGCTCTAAGACAGAGAATGAAGTGAGCAAATGTATGTAAATATGTAAATATGTAAATATGAAATATGTAGGTTCAGGTTCAAAGTTAGGGATCTACGATGGACAGACCGCTTGACCCTTCTACGGCTTGTCTGGCTTACATTAGGTACAATACAATACTTCAGGGTAGTGCCTCCCTCACCTGCTCACTGTTTAGGTAGTAGCTGCTTAGGTACCTCCTATCAAGAGAGCTTCTAACGCGGGGAAGAGGTGCCAAGGTGCTTATCAATAGCTGCCCCGCCATACTTGATACCTAAGATAAGGTTAGTTAATCGCTTTAGATTAGGTACAATACAATACGGATTACGGAATACCTTAGGTAATTTCAATAACGTATTATCAGGTATCCGTCTAACACGGTTCTCATATGATATGATGATGATGATCTAACCAAATCTAACCAAATACATGACATTAATTGCAAAAACACTAATGATCGGAAATACGTGCCAAGAGGAGAATTAAAACAAGGACCATAAATAAGTCAAATTCCAACAATGTCGTAGCTACTCGGTATAATGTTGCACACCAGAAACCTATGAAATAACCTATGAAATATCATCACGAGACGGCATCGTGAGATGGACGGCGGCCAGTCGCATCTTCCATCGCACTCAAACATCGATCGAGACAAAGTGCCCGGTCATATCTCTCGGTCTGTGTCTGGTCATGGTCAGACCTTATCACAACAACCATCTTCGTCAGATTACGACGCGCCAGAGTCGTACACGAACCTACATGACGTAGACGAAGACGCAGACCGTTTGGATCCAGCTGAGCCGGCCAGCGTTAGGGAACAGGAGCGGCTGCAAGCTCGGGTGCAACGGCGTCGTTCATCTACATCGCAATCTAACTACGATGTCCCGGATTCTTATGCAAATGTGCCCGAGTTAGAGGAGATAGCACCCATTCCGAATCCGGATAGGCACCGCTTACGTTCAACCCCTTCGCTTGAAGAGGGGAGGGCTCTTGAACGTGAATATTCAAGTCGCCAAGAAGCTCGGCGGAGGAGAGGTAAAGAGGTAGAGGCAGATACCGAGAAACCAAAGATAGAAGAGGTGTCAAGATTAGAAACCGAGATCTACACCATATCGTATCTCATCCTCTTCGCACTGCTTGGCACTCTCGCTCGAATAGGACTCCAGGCCCTGACATTTTACGCCGGGGCTCCTGTGGCTTTCAGCTCCGTATGGCCCAACTTCGCAGGTTGTCTCGTCCTAGGATTTCTAGCCGAAGACCGCATGCTCTTCCGCTTCGAATGGGGCACTCCGACCTACGAGCTACAGCTCCTGCGGGCGAAACAAAATGCTGTCAACGAGGAGTCGGGCGGATCTAGCTCAGATAGGGTAGCTGTAGACCTCGCTGCTGCAAAGAAGGCACATATGGCTACCAAGAAAACTATACCGCTTTATATCGGTCTTGCTACTGGGTTTTGCGGCTCCTTCACGTCCTTCTCTTCCTTTGTCCGAGATATCTTCCTCGCTCTATCTAATGACCTTCTCGCACCAGACGCGGGGTCGACAACTGCTCCTCGAAATGGTGGTCACTCATTCATGGCCCTCCTCGCCGTCATCATTACCACTATTTCTTTATCAACATCGGGCCTCTTCGTCGGAGCTCAACTCGCGCTAGCCCTAGAGCCAATCACGCCATCGCTGCCCTTTAATTTCACCCGCAAATTCCTCGACCGATTTGCTGTTTTCCTCGCATGGGGCTGCTGGATCGGGGCCATCCTCCTCTCTGCGCTCCCGCCGGACCGATTTAGCAGCCCCGGAGCAGCGGAAACGTGGCGCGGTCGAGTAACCTTTTCCCTGGTGTTCGCACCGCTGGGGTGTCTCGGGCGGTTCTACGCCTCTCTCTACCTTAACGGGTATCTTCCTTCGTTTCCGCTCGGCACGTTCTCCGTCAACATATTCGGTACGGCGGTCCTTGGTATGGCATGGGACCTCGCGCACGTTCCCCTGGGCGGCGTCGTCGGCTGCCAGGTGTTGCAAGGTATTGAGGATGGGTTTTGCGGCTGCTTGACTACCGTGTCCACGTGGATAGCCGAGCTAACGGCCTTGCGGAGACGGCATGCGTATATATATGGAGGTGCTAGTGTTGTGGTTGCTTTGGCTTGTATGATAATTATTATGGGCGGTCTGAGATGGACAGACGGCTTTAGCACGTTGGCTTGCTTGCATTGAAGGGATGTATAAATCAATTATCAAGATACATGTATCTGGCTGTCACACAGTCTCCTTATATAAGGAGACGGATAGAAACGTTAAATTCTGTTCTATTTACGCCCGATTCCTTATATACAATACCTACATTTCCTCGGAGACAACGAACATAAAGAAATTATGTACATCCATTTGCAAATTTCCTTACCTCGCACCCGCACCCGTTGGCGCAGCGCATTTCTTTTCCAACCATCTCGCAAAATTCGTCGAAGGCACATCAACTCCTCTCCAAAACACATCAGAGCCCCATATCACGACAGGGAAGTACAGCAAAGTAGAAACGATAAAGCTTATGGCGTAAGGCCAGAGCCCTTCTTTTCCAATAAATGTCCAGCAGGCGTCAAGCAACCATTTACCAATTGTTCGGTTGCCCAGCCCGTGAACAAGGTAGAGCGCATAGCTTATCCGTCCAAGATATCGAGCTGGTCGAGTAAGGAATACAGATTGGACAGACGGTAGGAAAGCCATTGGACCGACAAGTAACATAGCACCGATTGCTAACCAAAAGCGACGGCGGTATGCACCGAAAGGCCAAACATATTTTGACCAGATATAGCCGGGAGTTTGGGTGTTGTGGTCTCGAGGATAGCCGCAAAGGAAAAGACCAAGTATCATAGCCAGTATAAGGAGCCCATTTACTAACTTTCTCGCCGATGGATTCTTAGGCTTCCTCAGCAGTACTTCAAATTCTGCTAGAGACATGCCTGAGATGAACAGAGCGAGATCCCAGCGTTTATGGCCGAAACAATGGATCATAAGCAGGCCTTGGACAATAAGTCGAACGACAGTCCGAGTCTTTGCAAGCCCGACGATGAGTAGAAAGACAACCATCGAGCCCCGGAACTCGACAGCAATAGACCATAGTTGAGGATTATAGAACCCAGAGAAGTCCGGCGTCCACTCCCACGGGTTCGACTCCATGTCGAGATATTCAAGATATGACATTAGGCCATGCTCGAACGGTTTCCCATCCACCTTCTTAGGGATATCTATTATACCGAGATAGGCGCAGATAAAGGCCATCGTGCTAGACGCGAAGGCTGGGAGGAATAGACGAATAGCTCGGCGGAAGGTAAGTGAGGTCAGCCCGGAGAACAGCTCCGTATACTCTTGGCGGTGCATCCGCTGGATGAATCGGTGGGAAAGCACAAAACCGGAGACGACGAAAAATACCGATACCATAGCGGCGCCAGAGTAGATGATCCGAACGAACGGCAACAACCAAAACGACGTATTATCTTTGTATCCCCATCCCGAGTTAATAGACGGGTATGGAACGTGAGTCCAGTGAAGAATGAAAACGATCAGAGAAGCGACGCCGCGAACGCCATCGAGATATTCCGTCGAGTGCGGCTTTCTCGACGCCGCGTTTGACTTCTCTAATTCTTCGACCGACGACGATCTCTTTGCTAGAAAACTTGGTCTCGCAAAGGCGAGGCATTGCCAAACGGCTACCCGAAACGAAATCGGGCGAAGACTCTTTCTCCATCCAGATGACCAAGATGACCACCTCGTGCGATCCGATTCCTCTAACGGTATTGGAGGGAGAAGGGCCTCTTCATCCTCCCTAGCTGAGTGCCCGGGAAGATGCATGGTCGACGTTACTCAACCGACAGTGCACTTCCTGCTAACCTATGGATTTTGATATCGCAACGAAGCTGGAAGTGTCACCGTCCCTCCTTTAACTAAGCGAATTCACTCCGTATCGGGGAAGATTGAATTTCTCTTCCTACTTGAAAACGGTCTAACTCTCGATAGGCTACTTGCCTAAGGTATACTAACTAGTTGTATAACTAGTTGTATAAGCCAAGAATCTGCCACGAGATGACCTGGTCCACCACGCCCAGGGTTATTTGATGAGACTATTGAGAGGAGCAACAAGGTAGGTAAGATTGCAATACACTATCACCAGCTATACTGACGGCGTGGCCGTAGTGGATTCTTCGGCATGCGTCTGTCGTCTGATAGTTGGGATATTAAGAACAACTATTAAAAACAACTCATAACACATGAAATCAGACAAAACATAGTTATTCAACAAAATAAAATAAAATAAAATAAAGCATTGAAAAACTAAGACTTAGGAGAGGAGATACGGTCTATCCGAAGGAATCGAATGCCAGATCCCGCATCCTTCAGTCGTTGGACCATGTCGAAGGAAACGTCGCACAGGGTTCGGACCAGACTGGCCAGAGCAGAGGGCTACAAGATAGGGGACCATTTCTCGACACCATTCAAAATCAGACTGGTTCAAAATGATGAGCCGCTGAACTGGTAAGAAGCCAAGTCGATCTCTAAGGATTAAGATTCTGCCAAGACAGAAAGCCTCCAATAGCGAGCAACACAAGTGCCGGATCTGCAAATCAAGCCTCTGAAAGGGCTTAGCATTACATGTCGCCAAGAGCTTCTGCAATGCACGCCAAGATATTGCCCTGTCGCAACGTTGAAGTTGACGGGTTTGATGAGCTTTTTTAGTGGTCTATCGTCTTGGGTATTCTTTGATATTTCAAACCCTCGTCTTCCAACTATTCGGAGCTGATCACTTCTATAATAAACCTAGCCTCCGGTCGTTAGACTTACCATTCGACCAACAAATAGTCTCCATCGCAATACATAATAATAGCCCCATTCGGAAGGTCTTTCAAAGGGGGTATCGCAGCACGCGACTTCAAACAAACGAGGTCTCGTGTGGCACGTGTGCACTTTCTTAGAAGAGAAGGAGATGAATGAAGCCCTTGACATCACATCAGAATGTCGAGATCACATAGTAAAGTGAAGTTTGGGGCTAGATTCAGAAGCAACTCGCGGTAGGTCGTGCCAAGTGACGCAGAAATCGTTATAGGCGTCACTACATAGTATTACTAACCTAGCATCTCGCGTGTCTCCTATGTAGATGCTGTGACTACTATTACTACTATTGTGTATGTATAGCCTGGTTACGACAATTGTGCGCTCAAGCTTGTGACTGACCAGCTCAGCTTTAGACCCTTCCTGGCTCGAGAGCCCGACCTAGTCACTACCGTGGATCCCATGTGGTCCCCCTTATCGTTACTCTCATGACGTGGGGGGGAATCACTTCTCAGCCTATTAGCTTGGCAGTTCTGGAAACCCGGACTGGAAGGCAGTTTTCTATATCCCAGAAGTTGAGATCTTCGTTGTGCATCTCGGCCCCTCTCCGCTACCATGGACCTTGCAAGTTACTTCTTCCTAATATGATTTGCCCTCTCCGAAAATTTCAGGGTGTGGACACGACAATTGTTAGTTGCTTAGAGTAGGAAATATGTCGTGTGCTGTCGATCCGTTTCCTATACAGTTCACTCCTTGCGCTTCTTACCTGCTTCTGAGAGTTCTTCCCTCATCTATCTCACCGAGAGACGCGACCATCGTGAGACCATATCTTCCGAGCTGATAACGAGCATGACTCTTTAACGTCGAGATAGGCTTTCGCAAGGTGACGCCCCCTGTAGTGTAGTTACCGAGATCGAGCATGTGAGAAACAGCACGCAATTCACGATCGTTACGTTACGACAACCTACTCATGTGATTCCACTCTTTTCTTTCTGCAACCAACTACATACCAGTCAGGGAGTTTCTCCGAGGGACGTCCCAGATACTCGAAAGGGAAAGTTCTACTATTTGTCGGGATTCGGGCAAAACCTAGCAAGTGAATATTAGCGGAGGGAGGTTAAGACTACAAAGCAGAAAGGAAAGCAATAACATCTCAGGATGGTATGGGCTGGAGCGGTCTTGTCTATCCCCAACCGGAGCCAAAGTCCTATTGACTACTCCAAAACCATGTTGTCGCCAAGAATACTACCGCGACTTTTCATAAATGTCCCGAATTCTCCTATAGAACAGGGTACATTCACATCACGGCGCATGCGGAGGATAATATCTTTAGCTTGCTTCCTGGGGTTAATATGGGTGGTGGTAGATAAATGGAAGACGGTTCGCTCAGAAGGGCAGAGCTATACTGCCTTCCGGTTGATGCGACATGCTGCTCTAGATGGCAAAGCGTCGCAATGGGTTGGCGGTGGTGCTGTCATGACATCTCAAGATAGTACAGAGAGCACGACATCCACATCTCGACCGGCGAAAGAGGAGCATACTCTTTATCATATGTTACCCGACGTCATCCGCATATCGTTTGAAGAAGCCGTCCGGGATGTTGCCCTGGATGGTTGGGAAGATGAATGGCTTTCGGCTGGTCATTTCGACGCCGAGAAGCATGGCCCACTGGACGAGCCGAAGATCGATTTCGTCTATAACTGGGTTAACGGATCCGACGAGGCCTTCAAGAATATCCGGCATAGCTACGAGCTAGAATCGCCTCTCAACGACCGAGACGGAAAGTGGATATCGCAACATAGCATCAACCGATATCGCGACTGGGACGAGTTGAGATACTCATTCCGTAGCCTCGATGTCTATGCCAAGGGGTTCGTTAACAAAATCCAGCTTCTCGTCAACTCGGTTGGTGGGTCATATCAACAGGACGGCACAGAAATGCGTCCTCAGAGGCCGACTTGGCTTAGAGACGACGACGAGACCAACCAGCACGTACAGGTTCTTAGCCACGAGTCCTTCTTCCGCGAGACAGAGAAGGAATGTCTTCCCACCTTTAACTCCCTCTCGATCGAATCCCAGATTTACATGACTCCATCGTCGACAGACCAGCTTTTTGCGTTATCCGACGACATGTTCCTAGGGATGCCTCATGCCGCCTCCGACTTCTACTCGCCTCTGTTTGGCCCGACTATGGGCTTCAAAAGTGATCATTATAACGTCAAGCAGCTCGGAGGTAAGGGTCAGATACCATCATTCGGCGAGAAACCATTCGTCTATTATACCTCGTACCTCCTCAACCATCGATTCGGCGAACGTAACCGTCACGTCCAGGCCCATTTCGGACATTCAGTCTCGAGAAGAGTGATGAAGGAGGCGATGGCCTCTTTTCCTCAGCCATCAGCAAGGGGTGCATGCGAGCGATTTCGTGGCGAGTCACGATTCCAAATATACCCTTGGTATGCCAGCTTCCACTATACCATCGAGAGGTTTAGAGAAGCTTTACTCTGGTCCTTCGTTATTTCTCGTTCGGACAAGAACTCGGATGGGTACCTCGATTGGACGGAACGCCAGCGTATAATGGAGGTTGTCGAACCGGGATGGCGTCAGCTATCTACTAACGACGCATCCAAGCCCGCTGCGCAAAGTCCAATAAGGGAGCGGATGTACTACAAGCTTCCGCAGATCCTCCAGAAGGCAGGGCTCCAGCCACCTCAAGCAAACGTGAACGTATTGTGGACATCCCTCGACGGACCTGAGACGATTCGTAATGTTAAATGCAACGATTTCAGTCTCGACAAGTGCTTTGGGGACTCCTTCGCGTCGTCGCTCTCAGATTCGACCTCGCCAAACCCTGATTTTACGGCGTCTAACATCTTCTCACGCCTCTCGTATCAGCGGCCAGAATGTGGCGACTGCCTGATCAAGTTCTTACTGGCCTCGCAGCCGCGAGGACTAGAACCCTTGCTGCCTCCCAAGGCTACAAAGCCGCACGAGCGCGAGATGATCATCAAGGCGCTCAAGAAGTACCAGCATACTATCATCGACACGGACGCGATGAAGTTCGTCATGGTGAAAGATGCGGAACAAGCAGAAGCGGAATTGCTAGAGCGCACTATTCGCAGAGGCAAGGGGTACGGTCAATGGTGTCTCAACGACGACGTTATGACCGAGAGCGAGGAGCAGGTCGGCCGCGTCCGAGATGTCATAGCACAGGTCTTCGAGGACTTGTGGCCCCTCAAGGGGCGCTGGGAAAAGGGAAACTGAGAAGCTGAAAAGAAGATCTCATGGTTCCTTAGATATAACGATACTAACATACGCGGGCGTGATTTCTGGCTATTTCTGTATTTACTATTGAAAAGATACCACATATTTTTTTTGCACTGATGTACGTATACAATATATCCCGATGAACAATCTACGCCATTTAATACGGCCAGTTTGACCATCATTGCTGTCTTCAACTGCATTGACCGTCAACTCAATCTCCTGCAAACTATCCACGCAGAAAGAGCTGGGAAATTCGTGGAACTTAGACGTACGTACTCGGGGCTAAAGTAAAATACCGCTTTTTCATGAAGGCCACTATAAGGGTGACGTAGGCGAGTATTGGAGATCTCCACGTCCGTCCTTGTCAGGGGCGACGCGTAGAGTAACACGGCACGATGTACGCACGACACGACGCGGCGTAACGTGACGGCGTGTGATGCCGTTGGGTCGAGATTCGTCACCGCGGTGAGAGGGCCGAGGTAACGTCGGCAGAAATGTAAAAGCCGAAGTTAAGTTGAAGTAAAATTGGTATGTAGGGAGGGGACTCAGTCGGAGGCAGTATTTACTTTTTAGGGGGTCTTCGCTAAGTCTACGATCTTGAATCGTCGTTGAAAGTTATTCAAGAGCCCAAGACTGCATATACACGAAGAGATATTAGCAAGTATCCGTGATAGATGGAGACTGCCTTCGTATCCTTTACACTTATACCATGTCAACCATCCGTCTGCCGTCAGCATATGAGACACTGGGCCGATGAAGCAAGTTTTGCCGAATAATGTCTCGCATAGGTGCAGTCTTTCCGGGCTATATGACTCAAGTTAAGGAAAGGGGTTATGGAAATGAATATGGGACAATACTGCTAAATTTAATATACATTAACTACTACAAACACAGATGTATCCGGGGGTTCACAGCATTCTATAGACGGTGAAGATCAACTAGTAACGCGAAGAATAAATCACGTAAGTACCCAAGTCTGATTGCTGGTATATACTATATACTCAGATTAAAGTATATTCTAGACGCTCTATGTTCCGCTCAAATACGCTCAAATGCTGAAATTTTCGAAAGCAATGCCGTCGTTACTCGACGACGAATCTCATAGGGCCATGGCCGCCCAGAACCCAACCGCAACCAACGCCAAACACCATTCAACTCGACTGCGGGAACTTGACGAATCTGGTGTTGTTGCTGAATCGCCCACCTGGGCTGTCGTGCTTGCGCTGGGAGAATCAAGTCCGGACGGTAGCGTGCTGCCGCTCGTTTTCGACGGGGCCGAGGAAGAAGCGGATGGCGATGACGAGGAGGAGGAAGATGAGGAAGAAGAAGAAGAAGAGGTTTTGGAAGCTGGCAAGTCGCAGTCACCTTTAACAGTGGACATGTCCGTCTCCTTCGTGATCTCTATCTCGTTCGTACCGCAGTTCACGTATTGAGCTAGGTGAATGGCGTTATTTGTCTGATCGAAAACGGCTATAAAAAAACTGTCAGTCTTTTACCTAGGTACCTACTAACACATGACAATCGCTCTTCGTGTTGTTATATATAGGACTCACCGTAAGCAGAGCGGAGCATCGTGTCGCCGAGGAGAACGAAGTCGTCGCTCGCCATGATACCCAAGTAACACTGCGTGAAGAAGGAGTTTTGGATCTCTCTGACGACCTCGTTATAGGGTACCTTTATCGTAACACCGTCGAAAGCGAAGTTTAGAGTGCCCGGTAGGTCGTTGAGAGAGCAGTCGACGGGATAGAGACCGTTGGCATCCGTAGCCTCGGCGCCGAAGTCCGCCGCGATGCTGTTCGCCAGCTCCGTCGGTAGGAGAGTGAGGGTGGCGCCACTGTCTAGGAAAACAGCCATGGTGTTGTTCACGTATTCCTTCTTCGCGCCGCTCGGGGGGGTTAGGCTTAGGGAGGTCATGTTGATCCAGTATCTCGGCACTTGGTCCGGGGATTCTTCCGCGGGGATGATAGGCAAGGTCTGCAGAGTACCCGTAAACTTGCCGGTGTCTAGCCCGCCGAAGATGATGACTCCTTCTTGCTCCTCCTTGCCGCCGAGGGCCAGGCTGAACGCCTTGGTATCTGTTACCCCTTGGTCCGCTAACTCGTCTACGAAATTCTTGTAACTCGTGGTGACGTTTATTCCGTGACCTATTCCCAGAATACCAGCAAACTCATCATCAGTCTCCGTGGCAACTCCGAACTGGATCCCTTTTAGTTTCGCGTCTAGTCCAAGATCAGTTTTGCAGTCTCATTATGATACACTCGAACGAGCAACTTACCCGTGCCTGTGAGGCCAATATCATCTGAGAAGTATTGGATCTTAGCAGCACCGATGCCATACCGTAACGTCTTCGTGCCAGCTAGCTGGGTTGCGGTAGACGAATTCGACGAGTCATAGTGACCTATTGCCTGGCAAAACCTGACATCCGCAGAGCCCGAGAGGTCGGAACAATCGGGATTTACCCAAAGCTCAAACGAGCCGGTATCTAGTTGGACATAGACCTGCTGCGGCGGCGTGCCGATGTCCACTTTGACGGTTTAGCAAGAGAAGCAGCACATAAGGCGAACGAGGGGTTACAAACATGAGGCGTAGTATGCTACATCTGATCTGTTGGCTAGGGGTACAGTAGTTATAGCCCGCTTATCCCCAAAATCAGCGAATACATTTTTATTCGTAGAATGTACAACAGGTAGCTTGACATAACGGCTACTGCGGCGCTCGATAGTAGAGGCTTGGCAATAAGCTCCTATAATTAAGTCAAGGAGGAGGAAGAGCCGGGCTGCCATCTCTAGCACAATCAGATATTACACGCGAGTTTTCAGCATGAAATGACCACAGCTTCAAAAAAGCACGAAAGAGACCTGGGCGGAGTTTTTGTTTTGTTTTCTAAACTTCGCCTTTTGAACTTGTCAAAATCCGACTGGTCGTTGGCTCAGCAGTTTTGCCTGTCAATCAGCCAGCCTGCGCCTGTATCTGTTGCGCTTATATGAAGTAGACCAGACGAATGAGCAAAGGAGTGAATCCTTCGAGGGTAGTTATCCGAATAAGGCAAAAAGAACGGCAGCACCGAATAATAATAATAAATAAATAAACAACGAGCGCGAAACCAGTCGGCGGACCCGGGAAATCGTTATTAATAAAGAAAAAAAAAATACAGGAAAATCCAAGAGAAAGCTACCAAGAGCCGACCGGTCGGATACTACTTCGTAAGAGGGAAAAGGAACGGGAAATGCGATGCCGTGATAAACGAACGAACGAACGAACGAACGGGAAAAAAAAAAGACGAACAAGAACTAACAAGCAGACCAAGAAAATGAGATGAAGGTCACAAGAAACGACGGCGAAGTTCAATTGGAGAATATCGCCAGCGCTGAAGACCCCGGCGTGGCTTGGAAGGGCAAGCTGTCTAGTGCCGAGATCCTCAAATAGCATAGCGCAGGGGCTACGAGCGTGGGTGTTGCGGCTCTGGGCTCTGGGTAATGGGCCAATAGTGAGGCCGAACCACTTGGCCATGTTGGAGTTGTGTCTGTTTTATTAATAGGGGGCGTTTCAGCGCTCTATGTAGGTAGGTAGGTTAGGTAGGTAATCCTGAAGGGATCGTCCTCGGCTCGGTGTAGGGCTGAGGTGAAGGTGTTGGTGTTGTTTACCTATTCATAGAACATTGCGAATCAAGCCTCGATTCGTATGTATGTACCTAATGTGAAGACGCGTGTGCTCAATATCATTGACGATCGACGACGACAATATCGGATTACCTATACCTACATAATAACCAAAGGCTATCGGACTACATAAAACCCCAGGGTTTCGTCTATGCATGAAATCGAATAGAAACTCTACGCCGTCTCAGTACCTAGCCTACCTTGGAAAAAGTCAAGGGGGTTACGGTGGCCTGTAGGTGCAACTGTGCCAAAATCAAGAAAATGGGTTGCACTATGTCTAATAAGGTAATAGTAACTTTAGGTGCACAGTATAGGCTCAACTATTTACGCTGTATACGCAATTAAGGTAATACTTACCCCTTTTTTAACCTTATACTACAATAACTTTACCAATACCTATTTTAAAAATCTTTAAAAGTTATTAATATATCAATTAGAAAATGAAAAAAATCCTGGTCCAAGTTATATTTGATTTAACCCGAAACTGGTAAAGATATTAAAAAGACTATGTCCGACTTTAGGAGGGTTATGTAATTATATAAGCATTACAATACGGGCTACCCGGGCCATTTTCTCCACGAGTTTAAATTGTTAGCCAATCATAATTAGTCTTTACCTTAGCCTCACATACCTTACATAAGCGCCCAAAATCTGAGCATTAATATCCGGGCTACAATAGCAATTTAAACATTACAATTAACATCATTCAATAGCCCCAATTGATGCGAAACTAATGGTCCAAATTGCGTGCTTATGCGATAGGTATTGAGTATTATATTAGTATTAAAGTTTTCGGAATCTAGTTGAAAAGACTTCATCGCGGGTGCTTATAAAGGGTGTCACGTGCTTTCCTCTCCAGACAAGCGCTATTTGATTCTACTATTACACAACAACGAAAAGACCGATTCGAATGCAATTTGAATAGTTAGTTTCGCATCAATTGGGGCTATTCAATAATACCAATTGTAATGTTTGGATTGCTATTATTGTAAAGTTATTTAAATGTATATAAGAGGATTGAAATTGTGGTAAATATATACACGAAGTAGAAAACCTTGTATTTTACTATACTGTGCACTTAGTGTTGCTTATTATATTGCCCGTTTTGGAAAGGCCTGGTTGATTTTCTTGATTTTGGCACAGTTGCACCTACAGGCCACCGTAGGGGTGGCACGAGCCATAAGGAGTTGCCAAGGGCTTGAATACGGTAATGTTTATCCATTTTACGTTAGTCCCATTGCTCTTCTTTTCTTTTTCTTTTTTTCTGTAACCCTTCCCCTCTGGGGTATATATCCTGTTCTCGAATTGCTCTTCAGGACGAATACTATGTAAATAAGTTGATGATTTCAATGTGAGGATCAGAGTATTCAAGCTGATCGTTTCTCCTTAATATAAACTATTGTTATTATCATTTTTCATAACTACCTAACCTAAGGTAGGTATATAAATAATATTCCCCGACTTATTCAAGTTTACCTACCGCAATGCCAATGCTTGACCTGTCACACGTACCTACACTATGTATTCGACGCCGTGGCTTGGCCCGTTTGTCTCAGCAATATTCGCCTTGTCTCAGACAGGCAAGCCAACCGCTTCCTACGCTGCGATCGCTACCGAATACGCGTGTTACGCAAAGCCACCGATACGGTCCCCCACCGCATCTCCTTCCCGAACGCGGCCTTTTCAGGTCTCCCGATTCCTTGTTCATTGGTCAGTAAGACTCCTTGCTCTCTTTCGGTGCGCGGACTACAGACGATAATAATGTAGACCGGCCCGAAGCTTATGGCTGGCTGTACCGCCGCATTCCGCATCTTAGCTACTAACGTTGTTTATCACTAATTGCGCAACGCTTTGCATGTGAGTATATTCCTTATATATCGGATATCAAACGTACGTAGTGTTTATCGCAGTCGCTGCTAGGGAAGTTGATCAAGTCCCCTTCTTCTATTACTCAAGGCCGAAGAGCAACATGGAATAGAAGGTTCTCTGGTGTCGGCATTGCCCACTAGCTTGACATGTGTTACTTTGCGTTGGCAATCCCATCAGAGGTCGAAACTTTGTAAATTACCACGCAGCTGAGGGACAGTGTCTCATTATCTTTACCTTTTAGTGATAGTACTTCTTCCCAACGGTACTCCATCTAGGCTGGTAGTCTAGAAACTTCCTTATGTCTCTTATCAACCTCTTTCTCATCTTCTCCGCGTCTTAGGGAGGGAGGAAGATTACTCGAATAGACTTACCACTTCCCTCTAATTATCATCTACTGCTTTGGTACGTTAGTCCGAAGCTGACGGTCCGGATAGCTTCGATGAATTGCGTAAGAAGCATATATTTAACTGCCTAGTAATGCAGCAGTGTCGTATCCTGAACAGTATCTCAGGTTCTCACTCAACCTAGCTGGTTGGGACTACTCTTAGGTGGGCGCGTATACACTGCTGCCTTCTAGGCATATAGTATTAGATATTTAATTACGGCCTTATAGGTAACTTACCTAGTAGGTATTACTCACTCATGGTGGCGTGGTATTAAATCGGCAGGCTTCAAGAAGTCTAAGGGTAAAGTTCAGGGGTATCTGACTTATAATGCTTATAGCCGTATATATAGACCGGGGATATATGGCTTAATTGCACAATATGCGAAAGTGAGCGTTCTTCAACAACGTTTGAGCACCCTATTCTATAAAAAAAATATTAATATTATGTACCTAAGGTAGTACAATATCTTACCTCATACCTATTGCGACCAGTGCTAAAGACAATAGTTCTTACAGAATATTGGGAATAGGCAGGTCAATTATTACACATGCTGCTCAGCTTCATATCTGTTACCAGTTACCAGCATCTGTTAACTAGCATCTGCTAAATCGAGTAAAGCTCCGGGGTTGGGGAATGCACCCTGATATCCGCTAACACCTAACAAACTCACTTATTCTGCCACTCTGCCTTGTCAGGCTCCTAGCATCTCCGCGCATTTTAGGTACGTCTATCACATCTCCGAGAATTTTTAATATTGAATAAAGGTTACGCATACGCATACGCAACGCTAGTCTATCTAGGAATGGAAGCATGCAAGGTTCTCAATTATCACTTACAATACCCCCTGGACTTGCTGACAGCGACGAGTCTATTCCGACAAATAGACCATCATATGGACTTTAAATAATAGTTACCTGAAACGGCCCGGTGGATATTATGATAGCTTTAGCTTTATCATGTTAACTAGTGCTATTATGGATTCAGGCTTCAGGTTTTTGTCCTTGGCCTATTCAGCCTCAGCCGTCTTATAAGGAAGAGACGTGTAAAGGAATGGCCTAGAGTTCGATTTCGACAAGTCATTTTTTCTCTTTATTCACGATCGGAGAAGAGACATATAGAGGTATCAACCCTGACTGAGGCCGATTCCCGGAGGCTATATAATCAAAGCAGTCCCACCTCTAACGTCGACTCTGGGCTAGCGAAATTCTCTCCAACCACTGGGCAACTGAAAAGAACAGTCCTATGCTTACTCTATTCGACTATACATACCATACCATACCATACCATACATTACCACAAATGGGCGACATAAAAGCATTCTCGGGGGTTGCGCCACCTGCGCCTACTCCCTTTACCTCGTCAGACTCCCTGGTCGCCTTTAGGTTCCCGTTGAAGGCATATCTACAAGAACACCCACAGTTTAACTCGATAGCTGTCGGTGCCGTTGTCTTCAACGACGACGGAAAATTACTCATCGTGCAGAGAGCAGCACATGACTCGTTCCCGCTGCTGTGGGAGATACCGGGAGGAGCTTGCGACTATGAAGACGAGTCTGTGTTGCATGCCGTGGCGCGCGAGCTATGGGAGGAGAGTGGGCTACGCGCCAAGTCCATCATCAGCCTCGTCGGCGAAGGTCTTCCTATCCCCTACCGGGGTAACCGATGCATGTGTAAATACTCCTTTTTGACCGAGGTGGAACAGCACGACGTCAAGTTGGATCCCAACGAGCATCAGGCATTCTTGTGGATCACCGAGGAAGAGGCTAGGGCTGGCAAGTGTGGTGATGTTGAATTTAAGTACACGACTAAGGGGCAAAAACTTACAGTGTGCGAGGCTTTCAAGTTGAGGAACGATGGACGGGCTCAAGCGAATTAGAGCGCAGAATATTGGGCTCTCGCATGGTTGGATTCCTAGACAGGCAAGAGACTCGGCTTGTGGTTGCATCTAGTTGTACCTGCTTGCATCGTACATAGGCATATGGGAGCCAATTGTTATAGGGTACCGTACGTGGATCTTATTGCTCTGAGCGTTATCTGGACTGTTAGTTTAAGTCGTGAATATAGGGGATATGTTAGAGGTTTAGATGACATGCGAACGGTGAACTCTCAACACCCGTTTGCGATGTGGTAGACGAATCATCCCGCTCGCTGAACATAGTGTTATTAATGCTGTTATTGGTACTGTTAGTATCTCTGCTACTTTATAGGGCTTGCCGACATAGGTACCCAGGTAGTCAAAAGGACGATGTCTCTTGGCACGTTACCGTTAAGGACTGACGCGCATGAAGTAGCTATATCGTGCGCCACGTCGAATACCCATGTTCTGAATAGACGAGATTAGGCAGTAATAAAAAGTCAGGAGACCTCAATATGTACCTGTATAATGTGTATAGTACATAGTATGTAGTATGTAGTATACTAAATGCATGTCTCTCTTCTTCTTCGTATGGACGTGCCTTATAACATCGTGGTTGCTATATGTAGACGTGATACCGAGGATGCAATTCTTGATTACGGCGATAGCCGATGGTCTAGACTTGGTCCAGTAGAGGGCATATGACTTGAGATGAGAGGCAAATGGCATATGAAAGGCTGCAATGATTAAGTATGAACAACCCACCAACTCAGACATGTTACGCATAAATATGTGCTCACGCATATGTAGAGACAGCTCAGACGTTTAGGCATATAATGTGACAAGGCTTCGGCATGTTGGAAATCTGATTGTAAAGTGAAAAGGAAAGAAAAAAAAGATGGTCAGCACGAGACCTGGAATCTTAGTAACTACCTCCTATGTACCTCCCTCATCTGCTCATGTAATACTGGTAGTACTGCTGGAAACTTTATCTTCGACTGCTGCACGATGAATATGAGTAATCAAATCATGTGATCACATTTGTAGATGACTAAACGACAAGCAGAGGCTGCAGAGTGGGGTTTTAGCTCGCCTAAGCTCCCGAATGGGGATGGATCCTTGGCATTTTCGGGCGCCCGGGGCAAGCAATTCAGCAATTCCAAGCTTCGGAAGCAATCCTCAAATCAGACCACTCACCACTCGCAAATCCCTCTTTTTCTAAACAACCTTTCACAATTAACAAAACGTCACCGATCTCGACCTCAACCCACCAACACCACCAACACCCCTTGACCTCCAATTGCCGACGCCATGTTTTTGCAACGCTCCGCCGTAGCCGTGGCACGCCGCGCCGTTGTGTCTCCCGTTGCCAGACGAAGTTTTGCAGTCTCGGCCATCCGCCGTAAGAATACCTTCGCCGAATTGCGCCCGAACGTGCATCGTACGATGCGACCGTCACCATCAACATAACTGACTATGTACTTTCAGGAGATGCGAAGACAGGAGAGGCGAAGAATGTCGAGCTTCGTACTAGCACCGGTCAGAAGATAAAGACTTTCCACGGTATGGCTTATCCAGCCTCAATTGAGCTATTCGGTATGGTGGGGAAGCTTTGTTGACTTGGGCATTATGCAATTATAGAAATCCAGTCAGAGGATGACCTAATCGGACCCGGTGCCGCCCCCGGTACCGTCCCTACCGATCTCGAGCAGGCCACAGGTCTGGAGCGATTGGAAATTCTTGGAAAGATGGAGGGCGTGGATATCTTCGACATGCGACCTCTCGATGCCTCGCGAAAAGGTATGGGATTATTAACTAGATAACTACGAGAATGGAAATTTGGGCTAACGGTGCACCTTAGGAACCCTAGACAACCCTATCCCAGTCAGGTCTGCCGGTGACGAGCAGTACGCTGGCTGCACTGGCTATCCCGCCGACTCCCACATTGTCACCTGGCTCGGCGTACGTCTTCCTAGATTTGAATCCCATATCAGGATTAAAAACCACAGCTTTCCCCGCTGGTAATATAATCCCAAGAATAGTCTAACTAATGCGCATATAGATGTCCCGTCAGCGACCCATCGAGCGATGCCCTGAGTGCGGCAGTGTCTACAAGATGGAATATGTCGGACCTCAGGATGACGGCCACGGACACGGACACGATCACCACGGCTACGAGGAGCCTAAGACCTTCGCTGACTACGTCAAGCCTAACTACTGGTGATCGTGTTACAGGTGATGGTGGTTTATGACGCAAAAGTCGGGACGGAGTTATGGCTGCATAGGAGAAGGTGGCGGCTGTAGAATTGTATATTGCCGAGGGCTGTATAGAAATCGATTAACTTTGCAGCAACTACATGGGTCATGCATATGTTGTGATTCTTGCATGTGGTTTTTTAGTTCCCTTGCCGATTAGAGCTTGCATAATACGGTTCACGATAGAATTTCGACTTGTTACTCGTGACGTTTCGAACGTATGACGTCGGGTATAAACCTATCTGTCCGTACTTGGGTTATGCCTGTTTATTTATCATTTATACCTTACGTATATCCTTGATGGCATTGATGAAAATGAGACATGGGAAGGTGGATAATATTATATGCTTTTCGATACATAGAATGTTCAAGATTAGACCATTCGGATTGAATACTACGAATGGAAATATATTCAGAAGTACCTAGCCTAGGTAACGTATATACGCCGGAATCCGTATGTAAGGTTAGGTACCTGTACGTATCTAGGTTGTTCGTGAAACCTCGGATAGCGGAATCCCCTTAACACGGCCTAGCAGGGGTAGTGGTATAATCCTGCCCAATCGAGTAACTAATATGTAAATTGTACACGTATGTAACGGGCTAAGTTAGGCTACTGGCTACTGGAGATTGAAAATGAAGATGAATGCCTCTATTTGCTCTAATTGTACATAGTAGTAATAAGAACAAATAGGAACGCCAAGTCTGATAGATTAGATCGGATACGGGAGGTACGGAGTATGCAATGACCATGACCGAATGAATAGATGATACCAGCTTCAGCTTCAGCTTTTAGTATTGTACTGCAACTTTGGTATTACGCTACACTACCTGTTATTGGTACTCGTAAGACTACGCCTCTATTTATATCATTCTATGCAACTCTCAGCGAGCACATCCTCCCTCGCTCCAAATCCTCCTTATGAAAAGGTGCATTAGTATTGCGTGTTGTATACGTGTATGTAACATGTATTATATCTAATGTGTGGTATGAATGGATGGATTATGCCTACTCCTTCATGCGATATTGTGGCTTTGCAGCTTTGTAAGTCTAAGCCCGAGGGGAGGAGAAAGGGATAGAAAAGAAAATATATACGAAGTATAAGTTATGTAGTGTATCTATAATGATCGGGTAATCAAAACGTTATGAGGCCGCCGCCTAGAACAGCGATGGCCAGCGTAATTTAACATTCGACCAGCTTATATTGGTAAACTATAGGAGGAGAATGTTGGATGTACCGGCTACGAATCGGCTTAGTATACTACACCCCCTAAAAAACCGGGTGCATAACGCGACGGCGTATTAATATTGGACCGACTATTAAATAGGTACTATTAAACATGATAAGATGGAAAAGTAACCCACCCCTTGCCCAAAATCTCCGTAGCCATACATACTAACCTAGGTACCTACCTAGTAGGTTAAAGACGAGATGAGAGAAAAAGAGGAAGGAAAAAACCATTGAGAAGAAGCATTAATAAATTCCTTCTTCGTCCTACCTCAACTACCAATTGCAACATATCGTGCTGTCCCACGAGACGCATGTACTCCGTGCTAACGGGATTGCACGTACTTGTGTAAGAGGCGCCAATAAGCATGTCAAAATTCGATAATACAATACATTAATACCTAGTGCTCACCCAACCCTTCCAACCCTTTTCTAAAAATCATGCATATAGTCAACCCAGGTCTGACTACCTATCTCCAATTTGACCAAGCCAACGTGAGGCCTTGGATGGATGACATGATATGACGATACGATAGTCCCTGTCTTATATGTAGACTAGCAAGGCTTCTTTAGTCAAAGTCACTTATAATAGTGCACGAAGGTAGGCACTAATTTACCAAAATTTACGCATCAATCTATTCGCCAGATCGTAGCAAGTATACGAACCGTATACGTAGCCCCGTAGCTCGTGGTTTGTTAGTAGCTCGTATAGTAGTAGCAGGTATACCATAACCTGCCTAACTCAACCTCGGCTGGTGGGCAAGGTAGTATGTATGAGTATGAGGGTAGTATGAGGCATGTACATGGCTATATATGTAGGTAGGTACCTGCATATAGGTACATACGCACCAATGCATCCACATATGTGTATAATATAGATTATGATTAATATGCGATGTATGTATGCGTGCGTATACATATACTCGACGGAGTACCTAACATAGCATATACTACCTAATACTCGTGGACATTACCTTACTTACACCTTTACCTTATGTACAATACATACATCTTGCGGCCGGCGCGTGGGGAGGTTGTTTGTTTAAATGTTCCAAGGTTCCTAGGTTTCCTATGCACTCCCGCGGCCCCGAGTCTAATAATGCTAATAATGCTAATAATGCATGGGTGAGCGGGTGAGCTTCTACCTAAAACGCCAGAGGAAAGTAGTGTAATACCGCGCCAATAATAAGTCGGTGGTATTGGCGCGTTGCCGCCTATCGCATTTCCCCTTACCTATAGGTACGTAATGTATGTACTTCCCCAAGAAGGCAAAAAAAAGAAAAGATTTTTTGATTGATTAATAAGTCGAAAGAGTTGTAAACGGAGAAGAAAAGTAATAGATGACATCCCTGGTCTCATTGCTGCTAAAAATGTTTGCCATGATTAAGAGATTAAGAGGGATTATCTTTTAGCGATGCTTTGCAACACAGTAACCTGAAATAGGGTTAGAAGATTAAAATCACGAGAATCTTTCATGTTTAAAACGTCGGACCATACAACATACATGTAGCTCATAAGGGATAAATGACCTCAAGGTATACGTGTACCCAGCTACTTATAGCAAGGTAGATATACATTAATAGATATACATTATAGGCAATAGAGGATGTATTGCACTACCACCAACTTACATACATACCACCTATTACCAACATCCAACCTGACAAGAAAACCTTCTAACTAGGGAGTGCAAACTTACTGCTGCATTTATATTTCCCCCTCCAATTCTATTCCCAATCAACCCTTTCCGCGTTCCTTTCAGGATTTTTTGTCCTCCCTCGAGTCAATCGCCTGCACACGCCCACCACTTACACCCGAGTCCTAGATACTATGTAGCCAGTCTAAACAAATATTAGAAATCTTGGCGTTTACATGTACAATATAGTCATCAGTGTTAGTGGATAGCAGATAGCGGATAGCATAACCCCCATGCCTCCCTATATGATTGCGCATCCGACTACTTGTTGATTTTCTTCCTCGTTGCTTTCTCCCAGCTACCGTACCTCACTTGGCCACAACCCTGCTAAGCCCCATCTACAGACCCATCGCCAGACCCATCGCTCCGGCGCGTTCCCCAACGCGCATCAGCAGGCCGGCATACAATAGACCAGCATATTAAGCCAACATCGTCGTCATCGTCATTATTTAAAACGCGAGTTCCAACACGGCGCAGCAGCGCAATACGACGACTACTACGAGAGATATATACGTCTCGACGACTTACAGAGAAGGAAGAAGAAAACAGCGAGGCATCGTCGCGACTAACAAAACATCACCCACGAAAACTAAAGAAAACTAAGAAAAAAAAAAAAAAAACCTCCGTCATTCCACCCAGGCAAGTTCCTACATTGCCGGGACCCTGTTAAATGGGAGCCGCATCGACAGGCCTTGTCGAAACGGGATCCATACTTGGAGAGATCGACTGCACCCAACTCCAACTATTGGATTGGATCGGGTAACTAATAAGACTATTCGATTCGTCTGCCACACGACTTCCTAATTAAACAGAATCACCCTTTTTTTTTCTTCGGTACTAACGATCGATCCATATCCACCGCCCACTATTATTGATCGGTCAGGTTCGGTATAACTCATTACTCGTTTAAAGTAGGTAAAATGGAATACTCGCTTTTTATATTCCCTTTTTCCTCGTTTACTGTTTACTCTACCACTATAGCCTTTTTGTCTATCCTATACTATTTCTCCAATTGCTCACCCACGTCCCGTCCAAGATACCCTGGAGATACTTGAGGTATTGTACCTTGCCTTGGTGTCTAAACATAGTTACATAGTATGCTTGCACTAGTGTTATCGTGTTTTTTGCACCAGCCTTGTTCCTGTCCATCTCTACATTACATCCCTAAATAGGATAGACTATTAAAGTTGGTGTTACTTGCTGACCCTTTTTCGAGAAAAGAATAATTTCCCAACTGCGAGCGTGAAGAGGGCAAGTGTTCCTAAACCTGGCATATCGACGGAATTATCCACGATACAAGAAAGGGAGGCATGGAGAGAGGGAAGCGGCTTTGATGATTGATTCGATTAGTCACTTTTGAGGCCGGTCATCAATAATTTCCTAATCTAATTCTCCATCTTACGGGTGCTTCTATAGGCAAGTATTTTATTATATCTCATCGAACACGTATATCAATATCAGTCACGTTCACTTCCTGCATATCATTTTTTGCCTCTTCTTTATTTGGCGTCTCAAGCCCACCATCGTCTACCGTCTACCGTCTAGTGCATCGTCTATCATCCTTACCTATTACCTCAGGTACATCATCATTAATAGGATAGTGTGCCTACCCATCTTACACATATCCATACCTATCCATATGTATATACGTACATATACATATACATATACACAAACACATACACATATACATACATTCATACACGTACGTATTATTCCATATTTTTTTTCTACTATTCCTCCGCGTCACCTAGTCCCACTACCCCTCCTATTCGATGATTTCGATGACAGCTGTCGTAGGTTGATTTTTCCCGAGCAACTAGATAGAAATCCTCACAGATGGCAACCAAAACCCCCTTAGGTAACCAACATTAAGTTACCTCTCTCGTCTCTCGTGCAACCCGTCTTCCTCTACACGTCACGCTAATAATAATAATACGCTACTTCTCATACTCATCAATAACATTACCAATAACATTACACGTTAGGTCTGACAAACATTTCTCCTCTAGGCTCCTTTACCCATCTACTTCCACACGCGCACATAATACCTACCAAAGGTATTGCTACAATTATTTCTTTATTTTCCCAGACAAGGTTCGCTGGTTGTCTAGAGCATGAACACGCGCAGACGAGAATAGGCAAAGCAACACGACGCGACAATACTTATTCTTCCATGAGTCAATCAACTTAGTCGACGACCTTGTAAGCATTGGACATTGGACATACGCTCTAGTCATAAGAGAGTACCGTCTCTACTGGTAAGTACCTATCTAGTGTATCTCTCCCTTTTAACTGTCTGCCCCATCGTACCCCTGTCTATTATATTCTATCCATCTATATATCACAATGCGATCCGCGTCCCCACAACTAGTATACCCATTACCATTACCATACCATATTATACGCACCTTACCTTCGTATTATTTTTTATTTATTTCCTTCCCTTCTTCTCTTTTCCTTCGTCATCACCGACCTGCATTTGAGTTTATGCTGGAAATTCATATGATGATTGAACCTTAAATGCATCATCACACTTCACCACCCTTGCACTTATAATCCACCATCACACTATCGCCAACAATATCGCCAACAGCACTTACCTATCGCCCTATACCTACCCTGTCTTATCTCGTATCTGACGACGCGAAGAATTTATTAGCGCATGCGGATCGCATAAGATCGCTGACGACTTAATATTCTCAGATCTGCTAACACATGTTACATAGCAAGTGAAAGCTCTGCTGGTGATAGGGTGGATGCGCGTCAAGTCGCCACCATGTCTGCTAAGAAGGAATCTTTTGCAACACATCCGGAGGACTGGGATGAAGCAGAGAAGAATCATCGGGAAAGCACCAGAAGCGCGCGAGAGAAAGAGGATATGAGAATTCAGCAGGAGTATCGTGTCCTTGCGGACCAACTAAGAGCACAGCTTATCCAGCTGTACGACAGAAAGTCTCAGCTTCAGGACGAGTTACAGGCTATTGAAGGCGACATTGAGCATCACGAAAAGCAGCAGGAGCGACTGGCCAACGAATTCGACGACAACGAAGCTCGTCTTGCGTCTCGGCGCAAAGCAGAAGATCAAGCGCAAGAATTATTCTTTGCTCGTAATCGCGAAGATGCGGCGTCTAAGGAGAACGTACGACCTAAGAGCAGTAACGGGACCCGTCGTCAGCCCAGTCGTGATATGCAACCGCTGGCTAATGGCGCTGCTGGTTGGACTAGCATCAATGGTTCGCGGCGCCGCGGCCGTCGTGAAGAAGAGGAAGAACCTCCAGCAGACCCTGGCAACCTTCTAAGTAGCGTCTACCACAATCCTGTGGAAGAATCCGACTCGCTCAATGGCAGGTCTATGCCTCTACGTAGCAGCAATACCCGCGGTCGACCAAGCCTGGCCTCGAATGGTGCGACTACAGAGACTAATGCAGATACCCCCGAAAATTATCTCATTAATCGGGCAAAGGACAGGCCTCTGAAGCCTAAGCAGCGACACAGCCTACCTAGCCTTCCAGCAGCGGCCCGTTCGCCGAGCGGTAGACCGCGTAAGTTTCCCTTCGGATATTACTTTTGCTGGTCTTACTAATAATGTTGTTCTAGCCATCCCTGAGCTTTCCAGCGAGGTTCAAACAAAACCCTCGTCTGGTCGAAGATCGTTGCCAAGTGCTAAGGGTTCAGTAACCCCGACGGAAAGATCGACGCCGGCGCCTATCGAAGGCCAAGAAATCACCCGCGAAAGGTTGGTGCTTCGGGATGATGGAAAAGTTATGACAGAGCCTCCGATGTATGCCGGCATCCCTCTAGAACGGATCGATAAGGACCACCCGTATTGGGACCCCGAGTGGGAGCCGTTGGAAGCCATCATGCAACCACAGCTGGACAAATGGAAAGAGAAGCTGGATCAGCTTAGAAGAGAACCTCAGTCTATACGCCACACGGTTTTCCTTGCCAACCGCCAAGTTAACCGAGGCCAGTCTGTTGTTAATTTCCTTAGAGATGGAGAGTGGCACCCGTACCAGTTTGTGGGCAAGGATATGATGAACAAGTTCTACAAGACGTTCATCAACTACGATACCATGTTCCGCCTAGTGAACGTACACGAAGAGCTGAAGAAATTCGACCTCGATATGACTCCTCTCGAATGGCTACGGCAACGAATGTACGACATCGCAGAGGCGCAGGGGGACAAGTTCAACTTATCTAAGACGACCCACGATCTGTACCACGATGCCAGCCTAAAGCTTTTGAGAGAAAAGCACGGCTTCGGCAACATCGGACGACCTTCAGGTTACAAGCTCAAAGAGAGGGATCCAGAAAAGGCAGCGGCCAAGAAGATTAAACAGGAGTCGGCGGGTTCGGTGCGACGCAAGGCTCGCCGATCGATTGGACAGGTCGATCCGGATGACACGCCTAGCGTCGAAGACATGCAGAAGGGATCCGAGCAGCCGCAGGAAGTATTGGAGCCTGTGACGCCGCGCTTACAAAAGCGTCAGCGCCTAGAACCGGCGCCTCTGCCTCCGCCACCACCCCCCAAGCCGGAAGCTGAAGAGGACGACCTGGAATACAGCGGCTGGACGTCGACGGATTCTTTTTCTGCGGGGCGAATCATGCATATGGACTGGCGCGTCTACCAGATCAAGACTCACGACTTGACCACGAGCACCGAAGTCACCCAATACTGGACTTGGAAGCCGGAGAAGGGATTGTTCGAACATCAGGTGCTGCGAGACGTCCATCCCAAGGTGACGTGGGGGTTCTACCAAAAGCCGATCAACTTCGACCTGGCGGTAGAAGAGATCAAGGAGATCCAGTACGCACCAGACAGCCAAAAGGTGCTAGTATCCGTCTCCGACGAGAAGCGCGGCTGCGTCTTAGCCTACTTCAAGAGGGAGCGAACCAAGAGGCGATTTTTGGCATTCGCTAAGAGAAAGGGCATCAAGCTCGCAAAGGGCACCGGGTAAGCAACTCGACACGATGACAATGCTAATTGGTATATACCTAAGGACTATCGATCGCTAACAGCCCATTTGTAGTGCACAACTCGAGAACTCGTGGGATACGATGGAGTCCAAGACGCTGCCGAACGAGGATTCAGATACATAGACGCATTCGATTGCTCTCATATTGTCTCTATTCCAAGCCCTTCGTCGATATCTTTTCTTTTTACGTGTATAGATTTGGTCTTGAGGCATTCTACGGACGTCGGCATCACATGTTGACAACGCGAAGGAATTTAATACAGGACCACCGCAAGGAAACTGGAGGCTTTTCTCGTTTTGGCAGCAGCATGACTTGTTTGTATTTTTTTTTCGTTGTTTATTGTTTTCAGTACTTTTGTTTTTCAGTCCTTTCTTGTTTTCAATCTCCTCGCGGCATCAGCATGGATGAACTTGGCAGGGCGGGAAAATCGACCGGACGAAGGGATGGACAAAAGGGTGTGGATAAGGTGTGGAACGCGCGCGCCTCGTCAAATTAAGGCGAGTTGGCTAATAACGAGATCTGATCTCAAAGTATTAAGAGGAAGTGAGAAAGTGAGAGAGAGAGAAAAGGACATAAGAGAATGAGTTTAGTGGCAACACACCCTTCCAGTGTACTATTCACGCTTATACTACCTACTCGACCCTGTATTTTTGTGCGGATATTTGGGCCTGATCTCGCCCACTTGGATGCGTATCTGCATTCTCCTTTGTTTTTGGTCTTTTCCTCCCCCTTTTTGTTTTTTTTTTCCACCCTCTAATGACGAGTGTGTACACTACCCACGTATGTACTGCATAGATAGGCCGCCCAGGCCAGGAGATACGGCGAAAAGGGCATAGGCAAATGGACTCTGCGTCGTGTTGTTTTTTTATAGCCCCCATTGGCTTTTCTGTATACTTGTACCGAACTACTTGCTGTTGCATATTCCTTGACTTGTGAAGGCGAGAACATTAATATGAAAACAAAAGCAGTAATATATATAAAAATAGCTTTTTTTGCTTGATAAATCGTTCCTGATTCGAAAAGATAGACTGTGAAGGATGCGGATGCGTAGGTGCAGGACGTAAGAAGTAAGGGGTAGCGACGTTGGTGGCATTAGGATGCGATGCGATGCGATGCAATAGTGTACAATACAATAAACTCGATAGGGGAAAAGAAAAAGAAAAGCCCCACACGTTCCCGACGTTCTGGCATATGTACAAGGCGTGGGCAATCCCTGTGAAATCTGTAATGCGTAGGCCACACATACATACATACAGTAGCGGCAGATCCGTCCATGTACCCTCGTGGCAACTTTGCGAGAAAAGGAGCGCGTGGGTGCGGCCCCCAAAATGGAGATGGATGGATTTGAAGGCAGGAAGGGCGGCCTGACCGGCGACCCTGATTTTATTTTCTGCGCTATGCTGCTAACCTAGGTACATGCATATCGACCGTAGGCCAAGCCGGGAGGAAGCGGGCTCTGCTAGGTACCTACCTACCTATGCACTACCTATGTAGGTACGCTATATTATGTACAATACGAAGGTCCGGGCCAAAAGTCTTGCACATCTAGTCTTGGCAAACCACGTGTAGGTTAAAAAAAAAAAAGACCGCACGGTATTTAGGTAGTTAAGCTATAGTGGCTAATGCCGCTATAAATACAGTAGTAAGCCACCTGAACTTAATATATAGGCCACTATCCAAATTTTAGCTTAGCAGGTAGGTGATACGGTATTAGTAGAAAAGGATGACGAATGCGGTGTTAGGAACTCTCCTCGAAAATCTTAAAATATTCAAGCAGATGATAATCCAAGCGGATGAGCATCTTTAGCTCTTAGACCAGGGCGATAGATTTTAACTGGAACCTGTTAATGTTTAGCTTTCTAGAACCTCAAAAGGTTACGAACTAGGATGCTCGTATCTTATGATCGTATAATACCTAGGACCAACAATTTCAATATCATCACAGCTCCATATTGTAAGTGAAGAGTTCGGAGTCAAAACTCGGTTGGCTTGCCAGACAAGCATGATAGTTCCAGCCCTGCACATAGCTGAGCGATAGGTTATCAGAGACGGCCATGCGTATCGATTAAGCTTGTACGCTCAGATACTATGGTGTTTGTTTCCTATGAATAGACTTCGATTCGTGGCGTTAGCCTCTAAGCTATGAAATGCGTAAACGTAAGTCTAATATGTTGGGGATCTCTGGAAGGCAGCTGGGAGAATATATAAACAACCTCGCCCTCCTCTGTGAGAGGTCCTTCTAACATCCCATATATCAATCAAGTACTGCCCATCACACGTTCGTAAGACCATACCTAAGTCGCAACAGGTATTATCACCAACTCTCTTATCGAACCTCTAGTAGTATCCGACATGTACTAACTATTTATAGCAATGGATTTCCTAGATGAGCTCGAGTCGATGGCTCAGGTTGCTATCCAACAACCACAACAACTAGACGAGATAGAGATAGTGACGATATCAAGAGATGGCAGTCGCTATTTGGTTACACACATGTCCAAGCTATACAGAAAATCCAAGAGCACAGGGCAGATTTATCTCGTGTCCCTATCACGGACTCTCATTGGGACATTGTGCGCGCCGAGAAAGAGGCGGAAGGTTACAACAAGGAGGCCTACGAGCACTCCCATAGCCTCATGACGTCCCTTACGTCCAACTCGAGGCCCCGAAAGATTACTAGCAAGACCAAACCGTCGGTCTATCTTCTTAAGCTCGAAGGACCTCTCGATACTGTAATCCGAGTGCAATCAGCCGCTGGCCTTGACATAGCACCTCAAGAGCACAGAGGCACAGATGACTCGGGCGAACACACAGTATTTTGCAAAGTTGACGTACACACTAAGGAAAAACTTGGCGAGTTCCTCGCCAGCCAGGGGTCAAGATTTCAACCCACATTCATCCGGTACTCGAGGGCAGAAAAGGACTTGTCCACAAAATCGGCATATCCGACTCTCGGCATCGACACAACTATGCCTCAGCACCGCCTCTGCTCCAACGACGACCCGAAGCTGGTTCCGGCACAGAACCAATACCCGGTGTGGTACTTCTTCTACGGGACCCTTGCGGACCCGTCGGTCTTGAAGCGGTTGTTGGGTATCGATCCGTCGTACTGCCCTGCGAGCGTGGTAGGCGGTGTTTTGAAGACATGGGGTGGAAAATACAAGGCGTTGGTCGACGCGCCGAGCGGCAAAACAGTACGAGGCCAAGCATTCCTTGTGAAGAACCAGGAGCAGGAGGAATGCCTCCAGCTATACGAGACCGACAAGTACGACGTGGTCCGGTGTGAATTTCAGCTTCACGGCAAGAAAGTAAAGGGGCTTACATTTCGATTTATCGGCGATGTTGATCCATAGGCCTTACTCGGCGGGAAAGGGCATGTTTTAAAGGGATAAGTTTGACGTTATCGTCGAACTTGTTATTAGTCAAAGGGATTGGTTTTAGGTTGAACGGCCGGGAATCTTTAGTGGTAGTGTGCATTATGCGCCATAGCGTGTTGCTTCTTTTTCTTCAAGCCTTCGTCTCTTAGCGATTAAAAAGAAGTTAAGTACTATTGGAGCAAGAATCATGGACTATAATTCATAGGTCTACTGTGGATTATTAGTCATCCCGGAATATCTTATCAAACCTAATCTGCACCCCACTAAAATTCGCTATCGATTGGCGTATCGCGATTCGCAACTCGCAATTCGCAACTCGCAACTCTGCCGTCAAATTCGAGATACTGGATACTGGATACTGGAATCCTACCAGGTTCATATAATAGACGACCGAATAACATAACATTCTCGTGCGCTCCATGTGAGCAGGCAGCCGACGACAAGATGCTGTACGAGCTAATTGGAATCGTGGGTTCTCTTTTTCTACTGCTGCTGCTGCTGCTGCTGCTGCTGTTGATATGGAAGAATATTTACTGACACTTAATATAGGTCCGACCCGGCAACCTCGCCGAGGTAAAAGAGTACGTCCTTGCCATTCTACCATATCAGTTTCAAATCTCAGCCTCGACCTAAGCGAAACACAGCTTACTTACTAACTGCAACTCTCCCACCCAAACAGAATCGTCCTAACAGCCGGCCAACTAATCCTCCAACAAAAAGGCGTAATCCGCGGCATCGCCAACTGGGGCGTCTTCCTGCTGCCCAAGGCCACCAGCGTGCACCAGATGCGCCACCACTCGGGCCACTACTTCGCCATGCGCTTCGACGCCAGCGTCGGCACCCAGCAGGCCGTGCGCAACATGTTGGCCCTCGACCCCCGCATGATCCGCCACGCCTCCGTCAAGCTCGGCGACGGGAAACTAACTACCATGAGCCGATTCGGCGGGCCCGAGTGGTCGAGCTAGGTTTATGAGCTAAGGGATATGAGATGAGAAGAGATGAGACGAGGCTTAGGTCTCGTCTCGGAGTCTGGTTACGAGTTTGGCTGCAGGGTACGGGAGTGAGTGGTGCTGTATATGTATAGTACACCTGCTCGCTTTACCTGGCCTTCTGTCTTCCTGCATTTGGAGGAGGATCGATACGTTATTCCCATAACCATGTGCACGAGCGCAATGGTTAGTATCAGAGCAGCGGCAAAAGAGAGCTCCTATATCAGGTAGCCGAGGGATAGCAACGATGACGCAACTTAGGGGCCTGGATGATATGAATGGTTGATTAAGCTGCGGATTCGCTTGCTTGCTGCATACATATGACATGATATGAGGCACATGCAAGGTATATATACCAGAACTATAAATACAGACATGGTAAAGACAGCGTTGTAGCTTTTCACACGTGCGAATTTGGATATGTGCAACCGTTAACTAGCTGTTGTGGCTCATACACCAGATAACTCTGAGTTATACTGCCGAATATGATATATAGCTATGTAAGCCTTGGTAACCTCCAGCACTTTTCTAACAAGAAAGCAAGACGGATGCAACGCGTTTCATCACCGTACATTATCTCGCCCTTATTCTCACGTCAGCCCCTGACGGCGGACATGCTGTCGGAAAAACAGTATATGGCACTGAAAAGAAACCCCTATAAGTAGACAGTACTACGCTTTAACATTCTTTGAGAATATTCATAATAGGTATCTTAATTATTTATTGATCCCTCCCTTTCCCTAGCATATCTTGCTATGTGACCGAGGGTGACGTCGATTTAATGCAAAGCAAAGCAAAGCTAATTCCCTTATTCCGTAGCGCTGAAGTGATATCTCCTACTATATCGTCTCACTTTTCGTACTGGACGAGCTTCTCGAAGCGTGTTCGTAAACACTCGCACCCCGATACCCCTCCCTACTATTCTCCACGTCGATATCCGCCCCATAGTACGAATACCAGATTGGCTACCTCGATTGGTTCGGGAACAGCTGATCAAGCATCGACGTCCATCTCCGACGACTTGCGTTTGTACCAGGCCACAAAGTCGTCAATGACGCCTGGCCAAGCTCCATCCTCGCTCCAGAAGCTTAGTGCTTCGTCCGCCATGCTCTTCAGTGCGAATTCAAAAGTCTGATTCCACATATCGCGACTAACTGACCGTGTCCAATTCTCTCGCAGAAACGCAATCCACTCAGCCAACCAATCGGTGCCCGTAGTCTCTCCAATCCATAGCATACCCGGCTTCTTGAAAAGCAGCTCCCAGTACAAGATCGCGTTGTCCAGTGAGAGCGCCCGCTGGTCTCCTTCTCTACCGACGACGAAAGCGTACCGGTAGACCTTACGAAATAGGTCTCGATCCTTGCTTAGTGAGTCGGCAAGGCGCTTGAAGTATTGCTTCTGGCCTTCGATCTTGGCCTCGGCCCTTTTATCAGTTAGTTTCCCCGTGCTAACCGATGGATGGGTATATCATTGGATTTATTTGATTAAATTCCAGGTAAGTTCGTGATAAATTGCATAGATACACCGTTCAACGACGGTAAACAATCTATGAGACGGTTCGCAGATATGGATCTGCTTAAGGGGAGTACTAAGTGAAGACTTACGCCGGGTTGGCTTTCCAGCCATTTATGAAGCCTGTCCGGGTGATTTCGCCTATAGTAGGAGCCTGGACGAGTTCCATAGCAAGAAAGAGTGACGCCCCTTCGAGATCGACGCCGATAGAAGTCAGATAGGCCATGGATGAATCCGCACCGAGTGCATCTTTCGGGTCCTCCTCGGTATCTGTCTTCTGTTAGCAGCTTCATCTCTTAGATAAACATAGTTAAGCGCACTCCTGAGGCTGTCAAATAGCTTCGTAAGTTGCGATTCCTTGGTCGCAGACGATGCGCTAGAACTCCCCTGGAAGAACCTAGAGGGTGAATAGTTAGTAAGAATAAGTTCTGAATGAATATCATATACGCCCAAGAGAGGTTCACAAGATGTGCGACTAGCGACTGAACAGAGACAGGCCTAGCAGTTAAACAATATAAGGCAAGACAAGATAGTTTCGACATGATCTACACTATACATGACATGTGACAGCATGATGATCTGATCGACCAAGATTACTTCAACGTTATCGAGGGATAACCAGCAACGAGCGATTCGCAACGTCGCAAATCTTGACACAAATTCCGAACGGACGCACAAAAGGTTGTGAGACCACATTTCGGTTGCTTTCCACATTTGGTGCTACAGCATCACGAACTTGCTGCCGTCCCATGAAAAATATACGCATAACACCGACGGTACGCCCAGGGTACCAGAGAGTATTAAGTAACCCGTATGGAACACCTATAAGAGGAAGGAATAGTAGAAAGATGAAAACCACTCACGCATCAATGGCCTCGTTCAACTTGTATCCCGTGTTCTTAAGATACTATAGAGGAAGATTGGTTAGCACGAGACCGCCCCCAGACCGAATATATTGGTGGGAGTTTGGGCGACAACGAAGGAATGGGACGGAGTGGTTCGGCCGTCGTGATCATCACGGATATAGAGCTATCGAAGAAGCATAGGCGGAGAAATAAAGAGAGAAAACCGTACTCTAGTGGCGGTCTTGTCTGAAGCCCCGGTTATCGAGACGAAGCTAGCTACCGCCGCTTTCTGGACGGAGGATAGCGGTGGCATCGCGTCGATTGTATCACCTATCAGTGGGTGATTTATGGGGAGACGACGGGTATATTGGTAGATAATCTGGTAGACGAGGACTCGGAGCCTTGTCCCTCGGTACTAGAGGGTGAAATATATCTGGCTACGGTATGTCGGTCGTTTGTTCCGCATATAAAAAGCGCACGTCGCGACCGCTTTGTTGGTTCTAAGTAGTTCGGTAGTGGGGGGGAAGCTTCGGCGGTTGGAATGCGGAGGAGGGGTTGTTATAACTCGGCGGGGAGTACGAATAAGAGTAGTTAATCGATGAATAAACACCGAAAAGATGTTTCGACGAGGACGTATTTTTAAGAACTGTTTTTTATTATTATCTGAGACTCGAGTGCTGTCTGATTGTGTCGGCCTAGAACAGATGGGAGAGTGGAAACAATGGATGCACAGTTAAAGCTGAAGGGTCTCAGAGTTGTTTGGTTGTTGGCGTAGGGATTTGTGGTGGGGTTGGTCCTTAGGCTAGGAGGTACGTACTACCATATTAAGCTGGAAGCAACGAAGACAACTTTGGGCATCACCCATCACCTAATATTTGTTAAAAGAGGCAAGAGGTAAGAGGCAAGTGCCTCCAATAGGTGACCAGAGTGACCAGACAAAGAGTGGATCACTGCTTGACACAGAGGCGTAAACACAGTTACTAGGTTAGATTATGTAGGTAGGTAAGCAATTTACCAACCTAAAGTTCTAAATTCACAATCGCGTACCATGTTACCAGCCTCAGTCTTAATCGGGTATTATTTCCATTCTCACTTCACCAGATCTTCTACTCGTTCCAACCACACCTATCAAGTTACAAGGACATTGTAACTAGGCAGCTCTCATACAGACAAATTACTAATAATGTGTAATGGAAACGAATGAAGGGGTATCGTGTGATAACTGCGACTTCCTCCTCAATATGCTCCAATCCCCTTGTAGAAACTAGAAAGAAAAACGAGTACAGCATGCTATCTCACCAACTCCAATAAGGGGCAATGCACCCCACAAGCCCAAAGGTATGCAGTCTAGCATTATGCAACCATTAATATCTCAGCCCTCAAGATGCGACTATTACTCGTCGATATCTCGTTGCTGCTCCACTGGTTTCTCCGCTGATCCGTACTTTAATAGTAGTCTTGCCCTTGGTCGTTCCTCGCCGAGAGTTCTAGTCGCCAAGGGGCATACCCTCGAGCTCGTCGAGCAGACGACGCCAATTGTCAGCCAGCATCTCCGAATACTTGACACGCTCCTGTGCCCAGTCTTGGTTCCACCGGCTGACGTGGAACTGTGTGTGCTGGAAGTTGATAAGTTCGTCACGCAGGCACTCTCTCACAAATATAGAACGATTGTGCTGGTTAACGATAGACTCCTTATCCTGCATTAAGTGTTAGCAACTTTGCGTGCCGGTGACGAATATTAAGTAGGTACGAACCTTTATAATGGCCTCGACCACCTTCTCAATCTCTCCCGGCTTGACGTCTGGCCTGGTTCGTAAACCTGCGAGCTTCGTCTCATTATTCTTGATCCTCCGTTCTAAATATGGGATGTTGTCTTTGTCTAGCCTTTCCCTTCGATCGAATAGTTCCCTAATACTGACGAGTGCGTCGCGCTGCCTCTTCAGGTCTTCCAACACACCTGCATCCCACGCCTTGCTTTCATCCTCCATTAAGCTTTGGGTGGTTTGTAAGTGTCGGCTCATAGCAACCAGGCCGTCATTCAAAAGAGGCACGTCGTTAGTATCAGTAGCGTAAGTATCCGAGCTTGCTTCGGTGAGGGACGTAAGAGACATAGCCAAGCGGCCGTGATCAGCTGCCACACCCTCGCTCCGCTTCACAAGACGGTCCATGATGTTACAAGTCGAGATGTACAATTCGGCGGACCGTTTAATACCCTGTCTAGTGCGCTCGAAAAGGTCCTCCAACGAGGGCGGCAGGGATTCTTCAAGACCAGGCGGTAGCGACCGGCCGGCGAATTCATCAACCACCGAGATTGCTGCTTGTTTGCGCCATACTGTAAGTTCCTGCGGCTCGTTAGCTTCGAATGTAAGAATGCTTGTTTCGTTCAACTCATACCGTTGGGACAGTCAAGAACATTATAACAAGTTGCTCCTGGCCCAAGACAGGATGCCGGACTAGTGTGTTCAGGAACCTGGCCAGGCCACGTCTTCGCTTCTCGATAAATGCGCCGTCGTTGGAAAGGTGGTTGCCATTGACTGCGACTCTCTTTGGTGGAAGTAGAGGCAATGCTCGAAATGGATATCTCTTATGCAAGCAATCGAGTAACCATACGAAATCGCTATATCTGCGAATAACTTTGCTGCCGCGTCGTGAACTCGTGACCTCGTAATTGTGGTGTTGGAATAAGAACACGCCCTCCTTTTCCGGCATCAGCGAAACCGTGATGTTCTCGTCAACTGCAATGCCAGACCGACCACCACTAATGGTCCTAGAATGGCCAATTGTTGCGTTAGGACCCGGATCGCGACCTTCTCTATCGCCCGGAATTCCAAAAGGATTTGTCGGATTATGGGAGGATGCTTCGCCGAGGCCTCCGGCGTTATTTCCGTCGTAATATCCCCAGCCACCTGGATTCGAAGATACGGAGCCGCCAACAGATTGAGAGCGAACGCCGCCGGCTGAAGCCATTGTAGAGGTGGTGAAATTGGAGGTCGTGCGAGGGTGCATATTAGGGGTATCGGAATTTCCGTAACCATTACCATTCAGCGGAGTAGCATGGTTAGCACCGTTGGTCTTGGGTGACTCTCCGTGGTTATGGTGTTTGTGGACTTCGGCTGAATTCCACGGGTCGTCTTCGGGGCCGTCCATGGATGATTTTCTCTCTCGGGATTGCGAACTGAAGGGGATAGGCAGATTATCGGGTTGCTGGGGTGGTTTTGCTGCAAGTTCTGCAGTATCTGGAAAGATGGATTTCTTGGCCGACACTGATGATAATTGGGCTTGCGGCAAGTCTGCAATAGGTTGGTATGATTTAGTAGGATGTAATTTCTTGGCGAATAACGTAAATATCCCCGCAAGATGATGCACAGGGCAGCGCAGCGCAGCAGTGCAGCAGCGAAGATACGATAAGACCGGCTAGCCCATTGGACGCCAAATGCGATTCGCCAAATGAACGAAAACGCGGCGACAAATATATCAAAAGTTGATTTCTAAGGGATACGAAAAGTGTGAAAGTATAAAAGAAAAGAAAAGAAATATTATGTGAAAACACTTACTACGTCTTCGCTCATCAACGCCGTCTAAACTTATAGATTCACCTTCTTGCGCGAGGCCGATAAGAGCCATTAACACGTTAAACTCATTGCGACCGATCGTATCGAGGCTACCAGCCGGCGCAAGTATCCCCATTATTTGCGCTTGATCGTCGGCACCTAACTTAGCTGCGGCAAGCGTCTTAGCGACGCCTGACGATGTGACCTTGCCGGCGCTTCCATCCTCCTGTACAGCCTTGTCGAATGCCTCGATGTAGCTATCTGGTACATCGACACCGTCGAGGAGTCTCCGAAGAAGGTCGGCACGCGATTGTTGTTTCCTAGGGGTCGGCATATCCCAAGGCGAAGCTCTACCGCTGCCGAAGTCGTCATCGTTGAAGAGACTATCCGAAGTCGACCGAGTCGTAGGTCCGTCGTCGTCGAACAAGGACGTTCGAGATCGCCCCATGCTTGGATTACCGGAAGACGGGGTTTCGTTTGGAGGGGAGGTACCAAAGAGAGACATGGCCCCGGTTTGACAAGCTGTTTTTGTCGCTATTTAGAATCGAAGGTAAGGCGATCGGCGGAATCGACAACGGTGATGAGCTCGTGTGGTGGAAGGAACGGAATGTCGTAATAGAGGTATACCTAATAGTTAAGGCTAAGCTGAACAAACCAGCAGTCGATTAAGGATGCAATGCAGGGGGCAAAGCTAGAAAATACGGATGAAGGCGCAAGGATTATGCACGTACTTTAAAAGTATAGAGAAGAAGGAAAGGTTTGGGGATTGAGTGTTACAAAAAGCTGAACAAAAAGTATTGTATCATACTGTATACACGCCCGTGCTGCCTTCCATAAGTTAAGAGCTTAACTACATAACGGCTGTACGGGTTATGCCTGCGCTGAAACGCCAGGGAAGTACAGGTGGGACAAGGTGGGACGCAATGGATCGACGCTGGCAAGTGCGGAGCTGAATACATTGCATATATACTTGCATATATCAACTGCACCACCGGACTTGGTTCAACCATGCATACTTACATGTAGGTACATCTGCAACATCGCCAATTACACTGACATTAATGTATTTGATACATGTGCATTTTGTGCCTATGTAAAGTAATTTACTTGCATAATGAATAGGGCACTTGGGCAATTGAAATATTTACCGTATCGTTAGGTACTTATGCAAATATTGATAATACCACCTAGTACTAAGGTTCAACACTTGAAAGACTCAAGCGACCCCCTGCTGCAACCACCAAACTGAAGGCACATCATATCTCCATTTAGATGGGTTGACATAACAAGTGTAAGTGGGTAGATCCGTAGATGTTCCCAGCAATAGGTGTATATACCTGCAGACGCAATACATAATATAGTACATTCTGCAGATTCGACAAGTATATTCTTATAGCTTGTCCCACAGTTTTGTGTCTTCCTGCGTAGTTCCCTTCTCCTTCTTCTGCCGCTTGAGAATCTGCGACGGCGGGACTCTAAAGTACAAACTTGGCGACTCGCCGGGCTTCAACGTGTGGCTCAGATATCCTCGGTGCGCAGGGTCACGATAATATTCGATATCCCAACGAGCTGTCGGATCCGGCAATCTGTAGGAAAACCCCCTCTGGCGGACCTCCTCTAGGACCGGCTGTACATGCTCTGGACCGGTAGGTAAGGGCTTATCGGTGTGAAAACTCTTGCCCAGCACCAACCGCTTTATAGCTTCCTTAGTATAGTATCGCGTCATGATCTTTCCTCCCGCTTTTTCTACTGCATCAATGGCCGCCGCCGATGCGCGAGAAACAACGATATCGATCGGCTGCTTCAGCGAATCTGCTCCCCTTGCTAATAACTTGATCCCATCCTTAATCGTTCCGACAAGATTAGATTGTATTAACTCTTTTGGCGTGATCCGCTGCGTAGCATCGATACGGCCGGCGTCGATCCAGTCTTGTAGCTTGTTTAGGTTGACTTCAGACATAACGGGTGCTCGCCTATTAAATAGTTAGTTTCCGATGCCAATTGAAAGGGTAGCAAGGCTATTCGGCTATACAGGTTCTCGAATCCAAGCTTTCCCCTCTGAACTACCAAAGGTGTTTGACCACCCTGGAACCACGGCTTGACCTTTCCATGCTGCTTTTGACCCTTATGACCCCTTCCAGACGTTTTGCCCTTTCCAGAGGAGGGACCGCGACCAACACGAATACGTTTCTGATAGGCACCTGGGTTGTCGGATAGGTTCGCAAGAATGGAGGCGCTACGAGATTGAATTGAGAGCGCATTGAACAATCCTACGAGCGATGAATTACTCGGCTGCTCAATTGAGGCCTTGCAGCACCGGGCTGCCAACCCAAGGGGTATTCGTGGAGGCATCTTGCGACTCGTGCCTGTAGTGGGAGTTTGTAGTGGGATGTCTTGATACAAGAATTTCCCTTTGATATCTTTTTCTGGGGTTTTGCCTTTTGGCCAAAAGTGGTCCTAGCTTTTAGCTTTCGGTACGTACATAGTGGGGGTCTGGCCTTCGTAGAGGTACCTAGGTACCTAACATCAATCTTTTAGAGGTAGACTTCCTACAAGACATCTCAAGATTATGTACCTACATATCATATCCTCAACGCTACGGGTGTTTACGACAATACGTTCAATCTTTATTTTCATAGTTAAACTTTGGTCATGAATATATTCGTTGTATGTTTTTATCAATATGCCTAATCTGCTTTTCGCGTGTTTTAGCTTCAGTATACTCGTCAAAGGTCCTTACCCCTAAACGATCAGCTCTAGTCGAATTGTGAGTAGTGCTAGTACGGCCTTTCTCTATTATCAAGTTGCTACCCCCTTTATATTCGATCTAGGCTACTTAGAATAAGGAACTAAATAGTTCTTGCTCACTTAAAATATGATCGATATAGAACAGTCATCCCAGAACTTATAAGCTAGTGACACTCCTCCCACAATCCTACCTCTGTTAGATCCTGACCTTCACGATGCTGGTTATCTAAATCCCAACCTTCCCCGCATTGGTAGACACTCTTACTTATGTACTAGGTTTAACTACCCAAAAACGATTCTACCTAATTGCGGCTTAGTATATGATTGCGTGATAATCATAAGGTAGCATCGTAGATCTATGTGTAGTTAAGGCTTATCAAGCCGCTGCTTTGTAAAGGGTATCTGGGTGGTAATGAGGGGCGTCTTAGAGCTCCAAAGCGACGCAAGCAAGCGGAAGGATTATAAATATTATAAATATACGGGTAATATCATCTCTGAAAAAGATGCATTTATAACCAAATACCTTAGCATGTTGGCTAATACTAGATAAACATGGATGAGAAGAAATTAACAGTCGAGGATACCTCGAACAACCCTGTGAGCATTTCTAACCCGACTCCTATTCAAGCAGAAGGACAATCAGTGGCGTCCTCTAGAGATCTCGACGATGCATACGACCTCTATCGAAGACAAGATGCCGTCGATCTTGACCCTCGAGAAGCACGTCAGGTGCTACGAAAAATCGATTGGCACATTCTGCCACTTCTGATGGGAACTTATCTACTTCAATACCTCGATAAGTCAAGCGTCAACTTCGCAAGCGTTTTTGGATTAAGGCAAGGGACGAATCTACATGGCCAAGATTACTCGTGGTCTTTATCTATATTTTATTTCGGTATGAGCTTTCGAGGTAAACAGTCTTTACGACGACTAATTAGCTTTGTCTACTTTCAGGATACTTAGTAGCGCAATGGCCAGCCGGCTATCTCTTGCAAAGGCTTCCAGCCGGGAAGTTCATCGGTAGCAGCATTCTAGGTTATTGAATCCTCCCACACTATATATCTATAGTAAGACTGACGGGGTCTTAGTTTGGGGTATGCTCACCATTGTTACTCCGGCATGCAAGAATTTCGCCGGGATAGCAGTGAACCGCTTCTTGCTCGGATGCTTCGAGGCAGTAGTGAACCCGGGTTTCGTGCTCGTCCTTTCAATGTGGTGGAAACAGGATGAGCAGCCCATGCGATTGACGACTTACTACAGTATGAATGGGATAGCTGGTATTTGTGGCGGTCTACTTGGTTATGCTGGTGAGCTCGATATCATATCAAACTGAGGTTGAATATCTTCTAACTAACATGCTTGTAGTATGTTACAACTTCTGTTCTTATATAATTGCACCAATCTGCTGTCTCTCTTCCTTTCTTACCCCTAAGAAGAGTATGACTTCGGGTACTCGCTTCAGCACTAACCTACGATAGATTGGCCACATCACATCTGGTTTACCTCCATGGATGTACATCTTTCTTGTGTTCGGTTCTATAAGTTTGGCTTGGGGTACCATCTTCCTGATCTTCATGCCTGATATTCCTTCGACGGCGCGATTTCTAAACGAAAAGCAGAAAGTTATCGCAGTCGAACGAGTAGCTAAGAACAGACAAGGAGTGAAGAACCACCATTTCAAAACCTATCAAATGTGGCAGTGTCTCCTGGATCCGAAGACTTGGATTTTATTTGTCATGGCCATCGCAGCGCAGATTCCAAATGCTGCCCAGTCAAGTGTATCGCACCCATATTTTCTCACCGGCATATAGCAATTAATACTAACATCTAACCTAGTTCACATCCATAATTCTAGAGACATTCGGCTTTGATGTGCTCCAGACGCAGTACTTACAAATCCCGGGGAATTTAGTACAATTCTTTTCCCTTCTCCTATCAGGTTGGATTAGTTCTCGATTTCCAAACATGCGTTGTGTGGTCATGTTAGTGGGAAACTTGATCTGCGTCGGCTGTGGTGCAGCTCTTGTCGGGCTACCGGTTGGTCCTGATGGTACACAGAATAGATGGGGTCGACTGGTTGCGCTCTGGCTGTGCTCATTCCAATCTGTAGGTTTTAGTTTGAGCTTGACGATGGTAAGTAGCAACGTAGCCGGATATACCAAAAAACAGCTCACGGGAGCTTTCCTGTTCGTGGGCTATTGTGTCGGGAATATAATAGGGCCGCAAACCTTTATCGAAACAGAGGCACCGTTCTATACCTCGGCGTACATTGCGTGAGTCTTCTAAGATTAGAGCTATATGTTAAAGGCTAAACCTTATGCTAGGATTCTCATCGGCTATTCTGTGAAGACAGTAATGGTCATCGTACTGTACATATATATGTGGTCGGTAAACAGGAAGCGGGACCGTGAAGCTGCCCTAGAGGGCCCTGGACTTTCAGAGGAACAAGAGAAACAAGCGATCGAGCAAGGAATGCAGGATGTTACCGAGTTGGATAACAAGGGCTTTAGATACGTTCTATAAGGACATACCGGCTTAGAAGACTATTTTACCAGCTACCATTGCTTTTAATTTCATCCAGTTGGGTATTTATACGAGGCAATACTGCCCACCTCCCTCGTAGTTGAACACGTATTTTATATATCTACAGCCACCTAATTTAAAGGGGAGTGTCTGTGCTAACCCCTATGCTTATATAGAGGAGCTGCAGAGTTCGGTATATCAAGTTCTCAACCCCATGCTTTACTAGGTACTAGGGACCAACATTAATCGCCTGTTAGATGATTTTTAGGAAATAGGGGTAGGGAAGACCTGGGAATATCGCATAACCAAGCTCAAATGGAACTGAAAGGTGCATAATAGCTACACACAGCTGGCTTCGTAACACAAAATCCTGTATTGGACGGGTATGACTAACGGCAGTATGGACGATGCTGGAACTTGAATGGTCGGAAACCTGGGGCTATCATATTTTGATAGGCCGCGTATGTGGGTACTGGTGACTCCCGTGCTGGTTTAAGTACCTCCGCATCTTGAGACAGTCTGAACTCCCCTGAAGTCTCCCTTGAACTGGCACCCATCTACTTCGACGAGCAACTCCACCTACTTCTATACCGAGTTCCGTGTTTCGGACTTAGGGTTGAGTCCTTGACTGAACATGAATACGGACCTTTACCTGGCAGAAGCTCTTAATGTGATTTGACACACTCTAGGCCGAGGAGGTGCGAATTTTGCGGTGAACACTCATGAGGAGTTCTGAGGGGAGACAAGAACGACACTATCCCCTATAGCTAGATATTAGAGAAGGATAAGTTAAGAAAAAATGGTAAAGACGGACCTCGCACAAACAGCATCTCGGACTTCTTCGTTGTTGTCTAAAGGAGGGGTTAGCAGGATATCCTAGAACGTATGAGATAGTACTTACTCTAATTTCCTCATCGTCGTCATCTTCGTCTACCGTATAGATAGTTTCCACAACGTCACCCAAGACTAAATTCATATGGCTGTCATAGGCCTTGAATTTATCTAGTTAGTTGAAGAGGGAAGAGTTGGCATGGGCCGATATGATTCACGTACATGAAGGCGTCCTTTCAATTCACGATCGCCGCGCAACTTTACAAATACAACCTCGTCGAGAAGGAGGCGCACAAGATCGAGAGGCTCAGATACTGAGCCGCCAGCGGGGCCTTCTTCACCACCAGCCATTATTATAAGATCACGTCAAATATGGGTTAATATGATCTGTACGTGTGTTGAAATGTTGAAGATACGGTGTTGGAGTCGGGTTAGACTGGTGTAGAGGTGAGGATGCGGTATATGAAGATTAAACGATTCGGTTTAATGTTCGCAGCTTGTAGAAAGAAACCTGGGTACAACAATTTAGTGAAAGAGTCTGGGCTTGGCAAAATCATAAAAATGATTACCTAATATTTCAACAGCCACAAATACCAAGGTACTTATGTCTGTACTAGAAGCTATGACCACTGTAAAATCACTATAAAATATGTTTGCTGTTAGCGTAGTTCTCCATACGCACTACCGTCACACTAAATTAGAGTTTACGGGGAAGTACTCCACTATCTCCACAACTCCATACTTAATAATTCCACAACTCGGCGAGTCCAAACCAACACAACTTCAACTATCAAAGTTCCCCGCAAATCACGTCTAATATGTCTGTCCAGTTCTCCTGAATCAGTAGCCTAGCCTATTTACACCAGTCATGATAGTACTCGATAGTTCTCATAATGCTCCCCACCACTTTGACGGTGTCGTTCGGCCGGCATCGAACTTTCTCTTATACACCCCTTAAAGGAGTTTACTCAAGGGTTATTAACTCCCATCAAAGTCGATCCTCTGGATTGATCTCCAGTAGAGATACCAACAGTGCTTCGCCATGTAAGAGTCTATATAGTTCTACACGTGGCCTTGCAACGGCAGTCCATTCCTCTAGTGCCGTTTCAAGAGAGGACTTCGAATTCTTCAGTGACCTTCTCAACCACACTGAATCAAAACCGCAAACTGAATCTGGCCATGGCAATCCTGTTTCCAGTGATAAGACCCCTGTTGTAACCTTACCTGACCCGTTTAAAAGAGCTCTCGAGGCACTGCGACGGAAGGACACTCGGAGACTACTCATCTATCTTAAACAAATATCATCCATGGAAGAAGCTGAGCTTCACGCGGCCGTTTCTTTACTGCCTCGAACTACGTTCACCGAACTTCTCCGGGCCTTGGATCCGTTTGTTGTTGCTAAGGATGCCGATCCAACGGACCGGACACACGTATCTGCTGGAGCGTACCAGGTATTAAATTTAGGAGCTACTATTGACATTTGGGGAGTCCGGAAAATATATTCGCAGCTACTACGCCATATGCTAGTCCTGCTGTCTGCATTGAAAGCCTCAGGCGGTATTCTACAGTCAGAAGAGTACATCTACCTAGTCAGATGTGCAGGTGCTGCTGCAGACCCTACGGGAGTAAAATGGATATGGAATGAGATGGTTCGCAACCAGACTACGAGTTGGAGGCAAAGCAAGTTATACGCCGAGTTTATTTCCGCACGCTTCCTCACAAACCCTTTATATACAGGCTACGATAAAACCAGAAGGATGGTCACTGCCCGAAGTTTACATCACTCCAAATTTATCCTTCACTGGTCGCAGATTCGAAAGACGGATCTCCTCAGATACCATACCCGACTCAAGAAGCTTTATTTCGGACTCAACAAGGATACCCAACACGCTGAAGACTTGATACGAATGATGAGGAAGGACAATTCGGCCAGGAGACTTTACCTCTGGATTCATAGTCATGGCACCTACATGACCGAAAGTTTAGTGTGTGCTTTGATGATTGCATTCGGACGGGCCGGGTCTTTATATTTTATCAGTAATAGTATATTGGATCGTCATTTCGGCATTAGGATAGGTAAAATAATCCATAACATGGCGACTGACATACAGCAGGGCCCCAGCCGTGTGAGACCTACTGCGCTTCTCATGGAAGCTATCGTGGAGACATATGGATCAAACGCAGAGATCCCCCTTGCCTTACAGCTGGTCCAACACCTATCAAAGACGTTTCGAATCCCTATCCCCGGGTCTGTATGGAAAGACCTTATGGAGTGGGCCTATATTATGGGCTCTGTACCGCCGTCTGGGGGGTGGAAGCTGGCCAAAATGTTTTCTAAAGTGCCGAACGCAGAAGTAGTAGAATTTATCTGGAATATGATGGTGTCCGAGCCGTATCGCGTACAACCCAACTTCGAACACTACAATATACTCCTTCGGAATCTTATAGCGCGAAGACAGTTCAGCAGGTTCATCCCGTACATGAGGAAGGCAGTTGATTTATACAAGATTCAATGCCAAGAGTACGAAGACGCGGTAATCGAGTACTTCCAAATGATTAACGATAATGGGGTGCGTAATAGCGAGACAGTACATCGGTACCAACGGGCTCGGTTTAAGAAGGCGACTATGCGGCATACCATCCAAACGTGGTGTCGGCAGTTCCTTGCCAACGTACGAGCCTTCAACCCTATGAACCCGCTTGTGACCGTGGCCGTCCCGGATTTCATTAATGAGTTTAGGGATTTTATCCCAAACCCGGCCTTTTATCGCACGTCTCACGGATACGTCTCCCTGCGAGACATTGCCCGGGAACCCATGCGTTTAGTCCCTCTCGAACATGTTCCTTTCACTATACAGGTGAAGAGTAGGCTGGGAGAGGTCTTGCTCCTAGACACGAAAGCGAGGAAATTCGCCACCAATTCTCGACATACCTTAGCGGGCCGAAAGCCGATATCTCAGTTTGACCTCGAGACTCTCCTCACGACCACATCCCGAGCGAAGCCGCCGAAGCCTTGGCACAAGGCGGCTATCAAAGAAGCACTGGAGGGATCGGAGAAATCGATTGAATACGAGCCCGGCGAGTCGCGTAGCGAGTTACCAGAGCCGCTAGAGGTGGATACTTACGATGATGATGACGACTTTTATTAAAAGCAGCCGCTTGTATGTATCTGTATTATTATACCCACAAGATGTTCATTTCGTATATAAATCACTGCTGTTTTGCTATACCCCAGCAGCGGCGATATCATATACAAACCCCTTAGCCCCTTTTGTAGCCCCTTTTGGTGGGATATTGAACATACGTGATATATAGACATATTCTTCGCTTCATTGTGAAATATGGCTCGTGATACGAGGCCGATGCTTGTTATCTTCACGTATAATAATCATTCGTAACGATACAGAAGATGGTTACGATTTGACTTTCTCTAATCTCAGATCATTTATGTACATGTAGCGGCTCAGCGCGATCCAACCCCACCGGAACCAGACCATCTGGCTCTTATGCGCCTCCGTCATAGCCCGGCGCGCCGTCCCGTAGCTCTCCCGACCACCGGCCAGCGCGCTCACGCTAACCAGAACACCCGGGTTGCCCTTATCGCTCTTCTTGCTAGCACCGCCGGGCCCGGCAAACGCAAGCGACATGACAGTCGCGAAAATATCTAGGAACCCGGTATACTTGCGTAGAAAGCTCACGCTGGTCAGCGTGTACAGGTCTACGGGCGACGCCCAGCCGGGCTTACCCCGGGTCAACGAGGAGACGAAGGCGCGCGCGCCGTGGTATAGGGATATGTGGTTCGGGTGCGAGGATACGCCGCGGGAATCGAAGGTTATAATCGCGTCGATGGTGGCGTTTGGAGCGGTTAGGTTCTCGGAGGAGGACTTTTGCGAAGCTAGGCGGGGCGCAAAGGCGCTGCTTAGGAGGGCAGATATTTTGGAGGATTCCCAGGTTGTGGTCATGGAGTCGGGGAAGTCACTGGGGGGAGAGGGTGTTAAGTTTGGTTACTGTATCGTGTATGTACATACAGGAATACAGGATAGGTAGACTCACGGGCTATCGTAGACTAGGACATCGTCTTCGCGGGTGAGGCCAAGTAACATGCCGCTCTTGACGAGCTCCTTCTTGCGCGTCTCGCCGAGGCCGTCGGCATTGCCGGAGCTTAGGCATAGGATCTTGAGGTGGTTGCCGTGTTCGGGGCGGGTGAGGGCCAGGACGGTGGGCGCGAAGAACATGGCTTCGTCGTCTGGGTGGGCGATCAGCAGGCAGATGCGCTTGCCGCGTAGCATTGGTAGGCGTGTCTGCGATACCGATGCCGTGTAGACGTATAGCAGTGGGAGGATGACGGCGAGGATGCCGAGGGTCGATAGGGATGGGAGCGGCATGTTTTGGCTGTTTGGTAGCTCAATGTCGACGTTGGTGGCCTCTCGACTATAAGAGCAATATATAAGAAAAGATGGCACAATATATAGAGAAGTAAAGCGGTCACCAAAGCCAAGTCATAGATTGTCTAGTGAAATCCGGGGACATTGAAACCAGACAAGTTCGGGCTTGGATCCGAAGCATTATCCGTTCTTAGCCTCGTCGGATGGTCTGAGAAAGTGACGATGGACTTGCACCAAGATTCGCATTCGCGTTGGATGAAATTATGTAAGAGGGAGAGAAGCCCCTCTGTTGCACCTCTTTGAAGGTTGATCATCAATTGTTGCATAGACTAGCAGACTAGTTCGTGTATCCGATTAGTGCATATAAAGTATGGGTTCTATAGAGGTTTTCATTGGCTGCTCGAACCCCCTGCCGAATCTACCGAACACCTTCAAGCTTATGACGGGAGCTTAGGTACTAAACCCCTACATGTACATAATTTTACGTCGTATCACCGACACGCGACCATACATACCTTACCTATACTTAATCAGCCTTACCTCTTAACTCCTAATTAATTATACCTTAATACCTCTAGCTCCATCAACTCTTCGCTATGGTTCAAACTCGAAAAGCAAGAAAGGCGGCGGAAGGGATCAAGCTATCTCATCCCGATCGAACCGCCGCTCCTAGCGAGGACACCTTGCTGAAGCTTGCTCAGGACCGCAACCTCTTCGAGGAAGCCGAGAGGAAGAAGAGGAAGATGGCGAAAGATCGGGATTCCGATGACGATTCGGATGATGGGGACGAGCTCCTGTCGTCTACGGCCGATAGGGTAGTAGAGGCTATTCTCTGGAGCATCAGTTTGTCTATGTTCCATTTCACTCTCGATGTGCTTGTTCAGCATCAATATGCAATCTCCATCATATGGCCTCAGATCATAATTCGATCAGTGCAAGCCTCTATCGGTAAGTCCCCCTTACAATTGTCAAGGAATCAGCTGTATCGGGTCGAATTAATGCGTGTAGTGTTCTTCTTGCTCATCTATGTACTTCATCCGCACGTCTCGGCTCCGTCTTTTGTGCCTGGACTGCCGGTGAGATATCAGTCTCCTCTACGGCAGATCCTCTTCCTCGCCGCGAGTGTTGCTTCCGGTTGCTATTTAATTCATATTTCGAATAAGTATAGCTATCTCGCTGTTATGAAGCAATCACCACCTTTGGGCTGTCTCTGGGTCTGGTCCGTCATTGAGCTTGACCTGCCATATGCCGTCCTCTCTTTAGCTTGTATCGGCGGGTTCTTCTACCAGGGCGGGTATACAATAAAGCAACCATATTAATATCTTAAGAAAGGTCCAGACCCTAGCACCGTATTGTATACGTCTTTTGACTCATTAATACTATATGAGCCGCACGCCAAGTCAAAAGTCGGATATTGGCCTATTCAGTACGTAAATTCAGGTGGTTTACCACTATATTTATATCGGTATCAGCTGCTATAATTCAACAAGACCGCACATACAGTCTTGTTTGGGTGGGATTAGGACATGATCCCAGGGATAATATTGGCGATTCAAAATGGTCTTGATTAGAGGACAGCTTTTGACGATAGGAATGAGAAATGTCTGACGAGACTATCATGCGATTTGGTCATTGCTTTGATTGGATACGATCAGGTAAAAATACATCATCTTCCAAAGGACAAAGTCACGGAGTTCCGAGATTATATGCAATATTATTCTGGTGACAGTCTCCGGATACCGTACTAATTTTACAAATTTGGAAATAATCTTATAAAGAGATGCCTAGCAGATCTACAGGGGTCTTAAACTTGGGGGTTACTGAATGTCACCTTTTCACGTGATGCCTCTAACCTACAACTTGAACTGGGTATTGGTCACTTATATATCCTAAATTTTAGAATTCACTGAGAAATTGAGTTGACTGATTTGGATTATCGAGAAATATCTAATCTAAACAAAGTGATATCAAGCTCCTAGTTTAAATTTAATACTAAGCTATGTGAGAATCCCAACCGATCCGATATGTTTACAGGTTTTAGTTATTCTGGAGAATAGCAAATAACTATATCTCGTTAGAGCTGCGTGGTTGCGTAGGGGCTTTGCTGGTTGCTAAAATTGGCATAGTATTTATCCAATGCTAGAATCAGGAGAAATTCATATAGGAATGGGATCCTACTTTTCAGCAACTCGTTTCAGGGAGCATATCAGATCCCATTGCAGTGCCTACGTCAGTCGTATGCTACAATAACAAGTACCAAATCGAGTCTCCTTTATGCTGTATGATTAGGCATTTGCATTTTGTAATAGTAAATTTACAAATTGATTTATTCATTCTTATCTACAACAGTCCCGCTATCCCATTTAAAGAGAAGATGCTTCCAGGCAGGGCGGGGTGATTATTTTATTATTCCTAGATCAGGTATCTGTCTAATCACTGGGTCATCACTAGCATACGTGTAAGTTGCTAAAGAAATCAGTAGATATGCGTAGCAATAAATGTGATTGTATCCCGTACCTTAGGTAGGCAGGTAGCTAACCTATTTGTGGTATCATGTGCCGTATTTACGGGCTGTCACGTACCTTACCGTTGGCGTTGGCGCATGCAAAGTTAGGCTTCTAATCAGTAAACGACTCTATCACCACGCCTAAGAATTGATTAAGGGGGGACTTAGTACTCAGGTACCGATGCACCGTCTAGGTAGGTACCTAATGTATTAACTGTTGATTCAGTCGTAAAGCCATTGGTACAAATCGTATCGATTAAAATCACCACAATCACTGTCGCCTCAGGGTAAGTGATGCGCTGATTATTATTCCAACCCAAACACTGCATAAATATTTCGACACCGGCAACCGCAACACGTAGATTCTTCACCCACACACCCACATTTTCGAACAACCAGTGTCCCTTAGAATTCCGTCCAATCTAACAGCCCGACATCTTTATTCTCGACAAGATGGTCGGCTGCTTTCCTAAGTTGTCCTTTCTTCTGGCAAAGAAGCCTGCTCAGGTACGTTAACGTTAAGTTTACTTGTCACATCGAGCGGTGTTCATCTTGACGCGTCTATATTGCAACGCGTCGCGACTGTCTTTATTTTAGCTGCCTAGATTTCCTCTTTCACCTCCCACCTTTGCCGTCACGTCTTCACCTTTGCCGTTACATCTTCACATTTGCCGTTCCTTCTATTTACTTACCACCCCTTCAACACAATCTTCCCCTTATTTCGGCAACAGCGTGATAGTCAAAGAGGAAAACAATTCTACCTCATTATCTTGGAAATCTTGTGTAACTATTTTCTATCTTCAGGAAACTGTGCCGTCAAGACCTTATACTGACACTTCTTTGAAGAAACAGGCTTCTAACGTTATTGACTTCGCCAACATCGCCGACACGGCTGGAACCAACGACGCCAACGACGCCATGTCAAAGCCCGACAAGTACAAGACCCCCTCCGAGAAGGGACTTGCCGTCCCCGGCACTGCCAGCAGCTCGGGTTGGAAACCGTACACCATCCCCTACACCGGCACTGGCATCAAGCGTTCCGCCAGCAGTACCAACTGGGCCTCTCAGAGTTCCCCACAGGCAGATGGCTTTGCCGTGGCTTCTCACGCCGCGCCGCCTTTGTACATCACCGGCGACCCAAAGAAGAAGGGCCAGCCTGCCGACAAGAAGGGAAAGCAGCCTGCCGGTAGCATGGACAAGAAGTACAAGAAGGCTGCCGACGAAACCCACATGTTCAAGGGTGCCTATATTGCAAGCCGCGTGAAGCCTGAGGACCGTCAGCCGATCGAATAGGTATGTATCATGTATCATGTTTCCCTACAGCGCCGTACATTACTGGAAGAAGCCTACTAACACTTATCTCTATCTGAATAGGTTACAACGTTACAACGTGGATTCTCCTTACCTTCATAGCAGGATTCTATGCGCGTCTTACCTCAATTCTCTGGATTGAACGTCGCAGCTGATCCCGTAAAGGGTCATTTTGATACTAGCATTTTCAGGCGGATTTGCATTGCGACGAGGATTTCCTATTTCGGTATTAATTCGACTGGTGACCATGATCACTATCACGAGACATGACTTTTGGACTGGCTTTTGCAGTTTGCATTTTCGACTTAGCATGTACGGATAGGCGGGCGTTATGGATTATGAAAAGATCACACACACACATAATAATAAGGAGTGAGAAAAGGGGCGGAGAAAACACCAAAAAAAAAGTCATTGACGCGGCATTCACCTTTGCATATTGTTTCGTTGCAAGCTCATTCAACTGTTGGCAGCTAGTTAGCAAGTAATCAGGGTAGATACCACCAGGTAGATACCAATTTGCACAAATCATTTGCCTTTCAGCTTTGTGCTGGTTTTAGACGTGAATAATGATATGTGTTGACTTGAAATCTCTGACCTAGGCGTGATGTGACAATAACACTGACTTATCTTGACAAAGTTGGTATTTAACTAATAGGGCAAAATATAGGTTCGTGCTTTTCTCTACGTCTAGAGAAAACAAGTCTTCTGAATCAAGGACGGTGCCAAGTTTGACGTGGGTTTGTAATTGAAGTGATCAACTACACCTTGACGTGAATATACTTGCAAGAGCTATTTGGACATACCTTCATCATGGCCACGCAGGTCTCCATGATTACTCCTTGTTAAGCTCTTCATATCCAGCCCGAACCAGGCTCTCAGGGCCCTTAACATCGCCAACACCAGTCCAGTAGAATAACCCACCTAGCCCCTTTCTACTCACATACTCAGCTTTCCGTCTTACCGTCTCCGGGACATCAAAGCTAACAAACCCCTCACCTGCACGGTCAACATAGCTCGCAGCCACTGCATGATGGTCAACAGTTGCATCCCTGATCCACTCGGGAGGTAGATCATTGTAGTCCATCGCTGCGGTGGATCTGAAGGGCTGCCCAACCCCACGGGCCCCAGCAAAAGACCATGCGTAGACCGGCACACCTAGAACAATTTTGTAAACTGGGAAATGTTGTGACGCCAGATACTCAACACCGCGGTGGCACGAATTCCTGAGGGCCGGATCCACATGCGATTGTGGGCCTGGTTGGGCGAAGAGCTGTGCGTGGTGTCCCGATACATCAGTCCATGGGCCATTGAAGTCGTAGCCCATTAGATTTATACTATCGAGGAGCTTTCTCGCTGCGCGCATATTGATGTTCTTCAAGCAGTACTCACCAGTAGGCAGAGCGGTAGTAAGGAGGTACCGCGGCGAGGGCAGTGCTTTTCTCAGGGCGCCGAGTACGGCAATGTAATTTTTACCTACGTCCGGTGTTAATGGGAACTCCCAGTCGATATCTACGCCATCGAATTGGTACTGCTCTACGAACTCCTTGCAGGACCTCGCGAACGTACTCCGACGGGTAGAGTCCGCGGCCATGGCGGGAAACTCGGCGCTGCCGCTGCCACCACCGATTGAGACTAGAGTTTTGAGATCAGGCTTTTGCTGCTTTAATTTGGCCAGCGCGCGGATGCAGCCCTTCTCCCCGTCGACGTCTTTGGTTAAGTCTGCAAACTCGTCTAATAATTTGAGGGTTCCATCTTCGTTTAGGAGGACGAAGGCGTAGTATATTCGGTTAATGCAGTCGAGTTGGAGAGACGAGGGGGGAAAGCCCTTGTAGACTCGCCAGCTGGGATAGTATACAGCATTGATGGGGGTTTGGTTAGATGACATGACGACGGAAGCTTTAGAGGTAAATAGCGGAAACGTAGGTATGTAGGTATGTAGGTATGTACTTGGTTAGGGACAGGGAAGCAGGAAGAAAGTAATGTTTGACTGATATTATTGAGAATGCTCTTAGGTATAGGTTAGACTTATAATTGTAGGGATGAAGCTATTTAGGTAATTCTTGATATACTCGAGCTGAATGAGAATGAAGTTAGGAGGTAGGTAGCTAAGTTGATGATAGGTTAGGTAGCTAAGTTGATGATGCTATTAGGTAGTTCCAAATTATCTGGACTCGCGAGTCGCGACTAACTTGCAGTATTCTTGATGTGGCGGTAACTAATCGACGTACTTACCTCAAGTAACACGAGGACTCTCGTATTTTGAAAACTCTGGAAAGTACCTAACATACATTAGGTACATAATTCAAGCCGAACGTTCCCGGTTCATGACAAATGTCTCAATTTTAGTCAGTGGCTACTTGTAGTTTCTCATTGCGGTTGGCTACTGGGAGGTCTTACAGCAGAAGGTCTTTCCTGTCATAACGAGAATAAGAAAATAATTCCGGGATTTTTATTCAGGTGGTTATGCAAAAACGCCCAAGGTTAATGATACAAATGACGGATAATTGGATAATTGCTAGAGATAATTTTGTAGAATCTGTAAAAGAGGGGTTTAATTCCAAAAAGCAGTTATATGCAACTCCTATACCCAATTAACCGAGTCATCTAATTTGAACCACCCTAAATCCCGTAACTTTTCGCTTGCTCATATGAATACCTTCGATCGATATGCAATTATGCCAGGTGCAACTCCATTTATATGCATCAAAGGTAGCATGCCGATTCAACCTTTGGTCTTTTCTTGGCAATTGGGAAAATGCTCCGCAACTCATCGTCAATCATGATTTGATTTCTCGTACCCGTTTCCGTTTAATGGCTCGTCCATAACCACATCTATGGGCACCACATTTCGACCCGAACATTTTGAACCTCGTCGAGAACCTTGAAATCCATGTCCTTTTGCTTGAAAGCGATGATAATCATGTCGAACCCTTCGAGGCTTGACTTGTTCCAGTCGCTCATATCTAGACGGGGAATGTGAGGGATGGCAGTTTGCTTTACCAGTGCATCGGCAAACATAACATCGACTCGTCCCGAGTCGGCAAGAGTCTGAATAAGCTTCAGCCCCGGTGAGTTGCTCAGATGAGACTGGCCAGCCTTAAATCCCACTCCGACCACTAGTACTCGAGGTCGGAATAAGCTGGAAGACTTCTCTGAACGTGATATCCGTGATGTGGTCTCAGTACGCTCAACGTGTTTAAAGTCGGACTCTTTGCTGAGATGCAGGCTCTCGCTGTTGGCAGAAGTTTGAGTTGAGGTATTATGCGGCGCCTCCCGGAAGAGGGCATCTAAAACTCTTTGCCCGATCTTCTCCGGTCGTTGCCACGTGGTTTCGGTTGCCATCTTCAAAAGAGGGAATGAGCTGTTGGCCATGAGATAGTACGGGTTGACTGGGATGCAGTGGCCTCCAACACCAAGACCGGGAGTGAACGGAGTATAACCGAACGGCTTAGTTGACGCCGCCCTGCATACTTCGTAAGGGTCGATGCCGTGGCCAATGCAAGCATCCGCCATTTCGTTGGCGTAGGTGATGGCGATCATCCTTTGGCAGTTCTCGTACAGTTTGGTCATTTCTGCCGTTTCCGGCGTCGATACGGGAACGATGGAGTCAAACACACGCGAATACAAACGGGTAATCGCAGCAAGAGATCCGGGGACAACATCGTCCAATCCAGATATGACCTTTGGAATTACGTGCATGGGTGGATCAGTTCGTCCAGGGTCGATTCTCTTTAAAACTGTTAGCGGGTTTCCTGAATATCGTGATGTTGGTAACGTACCTCTGGAGACATGCCCGCGAAAAACCCTTTCTCTTTAGCCAAGGGGCCGAGTAGCTGCCTTGTCATCCCGATGGCAACGGAACTCTCTATCACTACCGTTGAGCCTGGCCGGGCATATTTCCACACGTTAGTTAACGCGCTTCTGACATATGATGTATCGATTGTCTTATCAGCTTTGAGAAGCGTTGGCACTGAAATGAGGAAGTGGGTAGCCCTGGAGAGATTTCGAGGATCGAGGGTGAAAGATACACGACTTCCTTCGCCTCCAAACTCCTCTTCTAATCTTCGAAGTTGCTCTTTCGATACATCGAAGCCCAGCACGTCGTAATGACTCGAGAAAGAGCCGATGAGCTGTGTTCCAACATATCCGCACCCGATGACAGCCACAACAGGCTCTTTGTTCTCGTCGATGCTGTCAGAGCAGTCTAGATCCAAGTTTTCTAGTCCATCAGCTTCGCTTAAAGCGTCAATCTGAGGAGTTCTGGGCGGCGAGATTTCCTGGCTTGGCTTGTTGCTCTGGCCGAAGGGGTCTACGATCAGGAGACAGTCTTGAGCAGGGAAGGCTGCTCGAATCTCCTTCATGACGTCGCCAATGAGAAGAGGATACATATTGGAATTTTGCTTAATGCAGATAATAAAACGAGTGGATTGGTCAACTATGAGAGAAACAAGAGGAGCTTTCTCTAAGAGTTAGAAAACGCCGAGAAGTGGAATTCTTCACAATGAGAGAACCTAAGCCAAAGCAGGTCGATAACGAAGAAACTTATTCTGATCGAAACAGGAGATGCGAGGCAGAATATGAAGTATCGGGCCTTTAGGTCAAACCACTACGTTTAGTTCGAGCATAGGACAAACGTAACCTTCTTTTCTCAACAATTATCCATTCTATTACACACAAGCTTACATACAAGCGTGCGTGTAATCCGCGACCGATCTAGAGCAGTTGCTTTCTTTGGCTCGGACCCAACATAACGAAAATTACCCAACCTGGTGGGCACGGATTCGACCGAGTCCAATCCGACTCCATACAGAATTTCGCCCGGATAGTGGCGTATCAATGCTGAGAATAATATCTATGTTCTAATTCTAATAGGTGGGGGTGCTTGTTTTCGCGACTCATTACATCGCAATCAATATCTCAGTTATTCTATCTCGACATCATTAATGTTGCCCTAGATCCAGCCTAGATACAGGGTCCATACCATTTACGCTAGTAAGGCAACAGGGCAAGGGGCAGCAAGCTAGCTGTAGAATCGAGGCTTTCCTATCGAGTCCCGTCCCTCCCTATGCGGATGATCTGCATAGAGCCGCACAGGGCTGTTCCACTACCCGAACACGACAACCATTATGGTTCCTGGCAAGTGGTTATACGGTTTAGCCAGGTCCTGGTCACAGCAGTTTTCTAAGTTTCGAAGCCTACCCAAATGTCCAGAGAGTTACAGCACGCGCATTCGCTCGGACCGAAACCATCTGCTCTCACTAAGGACTCGACTTGAAGTCATTCTAGATACTAGCACGACCATAGAAACTTATTTTGCCACTACAGTACGCCCCCTGTAATGATTTTATTCAGCGGACCCCTAGAGCTACTTGGCTGAGATCCTAAAGCGTATATCTATTGCCACCCTGGGAGGTCGTTGTAGTTTTCCGGGGACGTTGTTTCAGAGTATTTCATGCCATAAAACCCTGGTGTAATAATGGAGATGCTTTAAAGGGCGTTATTCTATTCAGAATTCGAAGCCCTGTTCTGTATCGTGCACGTCCGAAAAAACTAACATTATTTCAGGGGGTGAACTGTAAGGCTGAACGTGGGTCTGGGGTCCCCTCTCTCCGCTTGAGTGGACATGATATGATGTCTCTTACGGCGCTACCGTCCAAATTTTCGTCTTTGGTATTGTGGAAGCCTTTTCTGGAGCTTATTGCATGGGCCAAGGCGACTCTCTGAACCCTCAAGTCTAACTACACTTAGAAACTTAATACTCTCGCCACAAAGTCTGTCTACACACGGTGATGTATAGGTCTGTGTGGATATGTTACTCGTGAAGATGGTGGATCCCATCAGTTCTCTGGATCTTAGAGGCTTGGAAAATTCCATTAGTTCATACAACAAATTCCCGTTCTCGAATAATAGGTTCAACAGGCTGTCGTATCACCTACTCCCAATAGGCACAATAACCACCCTAAATACTATGTCAGGATCCAGCCTGAAGCTCAACTGAATCACCGTATCCTTGGCTTGCGAAATAAAAATTTCATCAACATCATCCCGGTTACCCCGTATTCTGATGTTCCGCTTCTCGGCCTCAGACCGCCATAAGACGTCAGAGGGGTAGAGGTCATAGAAGGATACACAGAGCTAGTTGCCCCTAGATGTATTTTGGCTCTCCTTGACTCTCTTGCCTTGAGCAAGCTTCAGAAAACTCCATTAGTCATTCATTAAAAGATAATCAGGACGTTTGATGTCACTCGTTCTGAAAACCCATTTTCGTTTCTTTAACTTAAATTACTTGTTTTGTTGGTGTCGAGCTACGAGCTTCTCGACAAGTCTATTCGGAACGCGGACGTGGTGTCTTCCCGTTCATCCTATTGCCAATCATCAGTACTAGTAACTTATCGGTTCGCCGCGGCGGCCACACCAGGGAGGAAACATCATGGTCTTCTATAACCGTACTACAAGAGTTAGTCGGCCTTTTCTTCTTCTTCTATCGAATGTCCCTAACTGCAAATAGGCGGAGAGTAATCCGAGCACAGATGGAGGAACAAGTTCATCTTCGGAGAATCCCTTCTCAGATAGACATAACCGGCCTTCACGGTCGTTTAGTCTTAGATCATCCCGAGAGTCTACTCAGAATGAAAAGGCGGCGGGAGCTGACTTTCGAGAGGAAGCTCCTCCTGTGCCTGGGCAAACTACCGACACCCCTATTGCGACCCGAACACACCTACAACCCAACCAACATGGTGTAGGTCAGGACCATTCTCCGACCGCATCGGTATCGGGAACGTCACGGACCACATCACCAAACACATCCAGTTCCGGCTCGCCTGAGGAAGAGCGGGCGGCAATACTCGAGAGTCTACCTCCTCTTTCGGCCAACGCTACAACTGCATCTATAGCTGCCGATGCTATAGATCCTGTACTCATAGAGAGGGGTAAAAGGAAGGTTGCCAGGCACAAATATATCGCGATATCTATCATATTTGTTTTAAAGTAAGTCATCCGTCTATCTTCGCTACAAATAAGCAACTAACACACGTTAGCTTCATGTTTATCTTTTCTAGTTGGTATTGGCCCAGATTCTATTACATATACCTACCATTCATCTCACTGCCTCTCGTCTTAAACTGCGTCATGATTTTCGATATCATTGTCTGGTCGTTGAAGAACCTAGTCTTCAAACCGAAAAAGGTTCAACCCGAGACTCCGGAGGAAATGGTTCTACTTATGCCCTGCTACAATGAGACTTATGAGGAATGCAGTAAGTCGCTCGACTCGCTCGTCAATCAAGTCAATATCAGCCATCACAAGCAAGCAATCATGGTTGTTTGTGATGGCAAGGTTCGAGGTCCTGGTATGGACAAAACCACGGGCGATTATCTCAACGAGGACATTTTCGTCGATCAAATAGAGCGGAAGATGATCCGCGCGGCATATGTCGCATGGGACGGCCAGTCTATGGATGTCGACGTATCAAGAGGGATATATAAGGGTGTGCCATTTTTCTGCATCGTGAAGCAGCAGAATCAGGGCAAACGAGACAGCTTGATCGTCGCTCGCTCTTTCGTACACAATTTCAACATACGCGACAAGCGGCCGAAGGTCATTTTCTCTCCCGAGTTCTTCAAGGCGATGACGGACTTTCTAGTTGAAGATGCTGGAATGCGCCACGTCGAGCTATTAGTCGGTATGGATGCTGACACAGTATTTGCGAAGGATTGTATCAGCCATCTGATTGAAGAATGTCATTATCCCGGGACAGTCGGCGTCTGCGGCTACGTCGCGGTAGACTTTTCGACCCATAAGTGGAATATATGGTCTATATACCAAAATGCCGAATATACTATCGCTCAAGGCCTACGGCGACTTCACCAAAGTCTCTGCACCAAGAAGGTCTCTTGTCTTCCAGGATGCTGTCAATTACTCCGTGTTTGCGAGGAGACGTGTGGCGACCGTATTCTCATCGAGGAATTCGGCTACCATCCTAAGCCAACAGATGGCATTATCAAACGTATCCGCGCCACGGCGTCTGAGGACCGGAACCACGTCTGCTTAATGCTTATGAAGTTTCCCAAGGCCCGCACACGACAGGCCCTGAGAGCGTACGCTTTTACCGACGTGCCACATTCACTCTCGGTCTTCCTCAGTCAGCGGCGCCGCTGGACACTCGGCGCGACAAGTAACGATCTCATGCTACTTATGGAGTCCAACTATAAGTTCAATCTATGGGAGCGTATCGTCGCGCTTTCAAACGTCTTGACATGGATGCTTAACCTTTTTGCTATTGCGAGTCTGGCCTGTATGGTATTCGCATTTATACGTAAGTCCCCAACTATCATTTTTAAACATAGCCATGGCAACATATACTAATTATTCAACTATGCAGACCAACCTTTTTGGCTTGTCATGATTTTTGCTTCCATTATGATCATACCCCTCTGCTACTACCTCGGCTTAGCAGTATGGCTATGCCAAAGTTGGCTGGAGCGCGGCCAATACCTCTTAGGCCTAGCCATTTTTACAACCTGCGGTCCTTTTATCAACATCTGTGTCACTATATATGCATGTGTCTACATGGATAATTTCGGATGGGGTAAGACGCGTAAGGTCATCGCCGAGACGGGTGAAGCCGAGAAACCAGACTGGCAGGTACAGCAAGAGCGTTACCAGGATGCTCTCAGTGACGGCGAGAAGATCTTCGGCACTATGATTCCTGATGAAGAGAACCAGCTACACCCGGAGGTCTACAGGACACCGTTTACGGCGCCCACCTCGAGCCGTTTGACGCCTATCAGGGCCGACAGCGAGGCGATACAGCAAATACCTCAGGGACTACCTACGGACCCATCTGCACGCGGAATTGATGGTGATATACTACAAATACCACTACCCACACGTCATCCTACCCACAATCTTCGTTCACACAACCCTCCTACGCGCGATATCCCTACGATAATTCTTCCTACAGACAACCCCTCTACGCACAATCCTCACGTCTCCGACACCCACTGATTTAACTAGTTTCGTATTACGAACTATAGGAGATAAGAGTGGTCTAGCCGTAATACCATGGAGATTTTGTGGCTCTAGTAAAAGTATAATATATAGATTAATTCATGTGAGGGCTAGAGTAACGCCATGTCTGGCTAGCTAGACAGGTAACACGATAACCGAGCTAGAGATGGCCCAAACGCAAGATTACGACCTATAAGCAGAGCAAAAACTGGCCTTGACAATGAGTCAGAGACCCAAAGCGTATAGTGCGTACAGTGGTTAACTTTTCTTATGGGAAGACAACCCATGAGCCTCGTCAAACCTTGGTTACCTATGTTCTCGGTCTCCTGGTTAACCTAAAGGCTATTAGTTATACTTTATTAGATCTAGCTCTATTAACCTAGGTAGCTTTGATGGGAAGAGTTACGTTATCGTCCCCGCTACAGCCTCCTCTCCATCGGTATAGTTCTCACGGACGGGTCTGAGGCTTGCAACACAGCCCCCAGTTCCCAACATATTAAACTCTCGGATATTAGCCAAGAGATATGTATATATATCGGCCCTCCCTCCTATTCCATGTCGAACCGAATCCAAGATTCCAAGCTCTCAAGTTTATAACATTCGTTCCTATAAGCTTCGGGCATTACAGATTCAAGATGGGTTACGACAAGTCAGGCGAAACAAGGGCAATAGTCATTACTATTCTCGTACTAACATCAATGCTAATAACTTTCGGTCTCGCCATCTTCGCAGATAGATTACAGCCTGATCACGGCGACGCATCGAGTCTCGAACGCAAGAGTTACGACAATGTTCCGCCTTCCGTTCTTTCACGAGGAGACTCGTAAGTATTTCCACCGCAGACTTCACTCGCAAGCAATACCTCGACTGACAGCGCCAAACAGTGACATCCCCGAGGGAAAGCCCCTCTTCAACATGTCGCGTCCTCACATCGGCGACGTCCCCTACGGCCAAGCCATCTTCTCCTGCTCCAAGCCGGGGCAAATCGCACTGACGTTCGACGACGGCCCCTTTTACTGGACCAACCACGTCTTGGACCAGCTGGACGGGCTCAACATCAAGGGGACGTTCTTCATCACGGGCAACAGCCCGGTCCTGAGCCGGCGCATCGACACGAACCCGGAGTACGCAGCCCTGATCAGGCGTATGCGCTCGAGGGGCCACCAGATCGCCTCTCACACCTGGTCGCACAAGCATCTAAAAGACATCGGGCGCGAGGGCCGCTACAACGAAATGGTGTACAACGAGATGGCCCTCCGCAACGTCATGACCACGCCGCCGACGTACATGCGTCCTCCGTACGGAGAATGGCGCGACCCGGACTCGATGCAGGATCTGAAGGCGCTAGGGTACCACGTCATCATGTACAACATCGACACCAGGGACTACAACTGTAACACGGAGACGGACATCGAGGACTCGATTAGCCTATTCAAAGACGCACTTAGGGAAGATGGTAACGGGTCGTATATCGTGCTGGCGCATGATGTTCGCGAGTGGACGGCGAAGAAGCTGCTCCCGGCTATGATTCACACTATGGACCTGAGGGGATATCACGCCGTGACCGTGGGGGAGTGTCTGGGCGATTCGGAGTTTAATTGGTATAGGGACCCTGATGACGTGGAGGATTGATTAGAGTTATGGTGCGGTGCGGTGCTGTGCTGTTTTCTTACTGTTTGGTGGCGTTTGGCGTTTTTTTTTCGGGAACCCCTAATGGTTGTTTGGCCTACTATAGTAGATGAAAATGGGTTACATGGCATAAATTTATGTATACCCCGGAGACCAGGGGTTCTGATAGTTAGGTAGTTAAACTTATATTTCCTTTCGTACCTACCTAGGTAGCTATTTACTGCTGAGTCTTGTCATGATAGATTCCTGAGTGTCTACACAAAGGTAGCAGGTCTTTAGACAGCTCCACTAAGTGTCCAGCCTTCATGATCTCCTTTCGCCCGTGTACCTACCTAGGTAAATATGGCTGAAATCCAGGTGGCATGTTACTCGCCTTAGTCAGGTCGACCGAGACAATATCAGGTATTTTGTTTGTCTGAGGTACTTTCTGATATACTTCGAGCGGACTGAACTTTCCGGTGTTTTCAACATGTTTTTCTGAGTCATAATCATATAGTTCTAGCGTGTGCTCGAGCTACACTTACTCCGAGTCAAATATTGAGAATTCGTAGCTCTTGGTCCTTTAGTTTCACCCCTGCTCTAGCGATGTCCGATGGCGTGCACGTATCTCAGCCGCAAAGTCGTCGACGCTTTTATTAAACGAGCTAGTGTAGTGAGAAACAGAGTAGGTATCCGTGCGGCAACATTGAAGCTAAAACCACGATCTCCGAGCGCTGATTGGAGCGCATATGTATAGAGAACTAGCATCGCTGGCGAATTACATAGTACTAAGTCCTGCATGCCTGATTTACACCGCTACATACGTATTAGCTTTTCTTGAGACGGAAGAGTTTTCTGCGTAGCTTAAGCAGACACATAGAAAATAGTTCATCGTTGGCATGTGAGTTATCGATCGGGTAGGCCCCAAATCCAACCAAACGGGTTACAAAGCGAATATAGTTACAGTAAAGTAGTAGGTACACAGATGGCCTTGGCCTGCTTTTAGTAGTGTAACTTGTAAGAGAGCCTCTCGGAGCTTAACTTTAACATGTCAAGAAACTAATCCCTGTTTGTAAGTTTGTTTCCTTTTCTTGCGTACTTGGCGTGGTGAGACCTTCACCCCCCCTCCCGGGCCTCCCCCTGTCTCCCCCAGCGGAGAGTCTTTTCTTTGTGGAGGCTCTCCATGGGGTTGACCAATGGGGACGTCATCTCCCCCTCGTTTCCCCTCGTTTCCTTTGTGTTGGGATCTGTGGGACTAGTGTACGTAGTAGTGTATGTCATCTTCGTCCAACCCCATGGGCTGTAGAAGTTGGGGATTTGGAGCTGCGGGGTTTAAGCCCGACTAAAACATCGCCTTGTTTTCCTCGTAGCCATGTCCTGTTCCTTGTCGTGCCCATTCCTAGCGAGGCAATTCGGCTTGATGTCGGGTACGAGACGCGGCGAGGACCGGGACTCGTGACCTGCGTTGTCGAAGCTATTGGTTCCCACGCGGCGGTTATGCTGTTGACCTTGGTCTAACTGTATCTGGTATGAGGTTGGGCGACGCCTTTGTCTCCTGGCTAGGTACAGAATTCAAGTATTATTCATTGGGTATATATCATGTAGATCACCCCCCTCTCATGTAGGCTTTTAGAAAACCTCTCACAACATTGGCGATTGTTCTCACAAGAGGCGACGCATGTATACGTCTGAGTGAGTAGTGACAGAATCGACCTTGTATTGCTCCAAGCAAGAATGGCCAAGATAGAGAGGCTTCCCGGCACTAATGTAGCTAACTTCTTAGAGAAGCGACAGCTGCTTATTGCGATCAACTGCATCGCTGCGCTGGTGTGTATTATACAATATTCCGCGCGCTTTTGTGATAGTTCGCTTACGTCTAACTAACTCGTCATAGTCTATCTTCTTTTTTGGATATGATCAGGGTATGATGTCTGGAGTGAACGGTACGTATAGCAACATGAGGTCTTATAATGCCTTATTATCCCAAACTTCTCCTTCGTGTAAATACAGTAGCTAATACTCAGCAGTAAGTGGGATAACCCTATTATTTCAGCTTGCTCGAGAAAGAATTCAAGCGCTCTAAAAACAGTGGGATTATAAAGCTAACATGGGATATTTTGCTATACTAGAACTCTAAGGACTATATCGATCTCATGGGCCTCGGATATGTCGATCCTGACACAGACGAACCTATTATCACGGACAGTTTACTACAGGGCGGTATCGTCTCCGTCTACTACCTGGGGACTTTAATTGGGTGTCTAGGCGGAGGATGGGTTGGCGATAAAATCGGTAGAATAAAGACTATCGCCTTAGGATCGGTATGGGCCGTTATAGGAGCAAGCTTGCAGTGCTCGGCCATGAATCACAACTGGATGATCTGCGCTCGCGCTGTGAACGGCATCGGAACTGGTATCCTTAATGCCATCGTCCCTGTCTGGTCAGTTATTCCTACGTAGTTGAGCACTTATAACCTTACTTGTCTAATTATATCTAACCTAACTCCTTATCAGGGCGACTGAAACGGCAGAACACACTTCGAGAGGGCAGTTCATCGCTATCGAGTTTACCCTAAACATCTTCGGTGTTGTCGTAGCTTACTGGCTCGAATTCGGCTTGTCGTTCATCGATAATGGCAATTCGGCACTCCGATGGCGATTCCCCATCGCATTCCAAATCATCCCGCTCCTCGTACTCCTAGGAGCGGTCTGGTTCTTCCCGGAATCGCCTCGATGGCTTGCCAAGGTTGGGCGCGTTGAAGAAGCCCGCTTCATCCTGCATCGACTAAGAGGATCGACGGGAGAGGATCTTCAGAGGGCCGAGTCGGAGTTGCACGACATCACTAACATCGTCGCCCTCGAATCCAAAGAGTCTCAAAAGAACTCGTATCTACATATGCTTTTTGGCATCGGCTCGGGCGAGTTGCACACCGGACGACGTGTGCAACTTGTCATCTGGCTGCAGATTATCCAGGAATGGGTTGGTATCGCCGGTGTCACCGTTTACGCGCCTACTATCTTTCGCATAGCCGGCTTCGACACATTTAAGAGCCAGTGGATTAGCGGTCTGAACAACATCTTCTATATGTTCGCTACTCTCGTCTGCGTCTTTACTTTGGATCGTATCGGCCGTAGGTGGACTTTGTACTGGGGTGCTGTCGGTCAAGGAATCGCCATGTTCCTTGCCGGCGCCTTTTCTAAGCTGGGCCAAGATGCGACTGCGAACGGCGAACTGGATAAAGCCAGCTCTTACGGAGCAGCAGCGGCATCTTTCGTATTTATATTCACTTCCGTCTTCGGTGCAACCTGGTTGACGGTGCCTTGGTTATACCCTGCCGAGATCTTTCCTCTCCAGGTCCGAGCAAAGGGGAACGCCTGGGGTGTCGTCGGCTGGTCGATTGGAAACGGATGGCTGACGCTTCTGTGCCCGGTCATGTTTTCGAGTAAGTTTTGTTCTTATTCGAACTTATTATACCTACATCCAACTAAACTGTCCCAGATATTGGTTCCACGACGCTACACATCTTCGGTGCGTGCAACATACTAGCTATTCCAATCGTTTGGGCTCTCTACCCTGAGAGTAACCAGCGGACGCTAGAGGAGATGGACCTCCTTTTTGCAGCACCCACTCCATGGGTTTGGGATGCCGAGAAGACATTTGCGCGACTCAAGGAAGAGCGGCCAGACCTTATTCAGGCTGCTAAAAGAGGCGAGCATGTCGTCGACCCTGAGGCTGGAATCCTAGCGCGCCCCGCAACTCCAAAGAACGAGACGGCTATCCATACGGAAAGCGAGGAAAATGCGTCCCCATAGATAGACTATTATCTCCAACTACAGTGAGGCATGTCACCTTTCGGCACGGTTAATCATGATTTCACCATCTTCTGGCATCTTTAGAGGATCGGTATAAATAAGACGGGTGCTTAAGTATAATAAGGAGAGTGATCCAGAAACACATAGACTCCAGCTGTCTAAGACTAGAATTGGTGAAGAGTATCGATACCCCTGGACTTTAGCGTATAGCCTGAATCAATTATATTTCTACCATTTAAATAATATGTAGTGATATAGTGATGAAACGCCCTTACTTCGTCATCTCTTCTTAGCTGCCCTTGGGCTTGCGTCTTGTACGAAGAAAGCTTCTCATTCTCTGTGCATATAATCATAAGCAGGTATTGATGACACCCTACTCACACCACTCATGACCTAGTCACCTTCCAATGATACTCGACCAAGCCTTTTGCCCTGAAACAAAGATTATTGGTATTAACTCCCAAGGAGTCCTTTGGCCATGGTTATGGCTTTTCGAAGTTAAGTGTATTATGTGTAGCCAGCCCGGAATCTCACATTACCATCCCCATACGGATTAGAGAAAGGGGTATTAAACACTATTTAAGTTCATTAATATCATAACCAGATATTACATGCGCTAAGAGTATAACAGCACGTACCATAGAGCTAGTTGCCATTTAGTCCAGTATCTGATATGCCTATTCAGAAGCAATTCCCTCGCCATTCAGAGCTGCAGCACCCTCAGCAGCCGCCTCGCCTTCGGCCCCGTTGAACCCAATGGCACCATCACCGACTACCAGCGCAGGTGAATAGGCTCCTAGGTTGATATTTAAGGGGGCGCAAATAGAGAGGCCAATGAGCGTGGCGAAGATGATAATAAATGCGGATTTCATATTGCGCTTTTGTTGGATGTAGTCGTAAGTGATAGGCGTGTGGGAAAAGTAGACGACTGGCTCAAGGCGTAAAGATTATAATATGGTGCACCTGTGCACTTCGGAGAAAAGACAAGATATAATCACAAGTGGAAATAAGTTGGGACGAGGACTAGCTACCAATAGAAGAAAGGGGAAGCCATAAAGATGGTGGAGGTATCCGGATTCTTATCATATTCTCCAGATCTCATCTCGATGAACACGCGATTGAACCAACCAGCTATCACACATATTTCCCCTCAAACAGCAATCCAAAAATAGGCATTCGAGTTATACGTTTCGAAGTATCGAGGAGTCTCACACTGTTGTTGAATCTGCCAAGACGCACCGCCAAGGGCCTCAGATCGAGCCAAGCCGTGGGATCGCCGCTGTGTCTGTCGCAGCCCCACGAGTAGTCATACACATGATGTCTGAGAATGGAAACAATCAGTCCGAATACGTTATATACCTAGACCAATTAGGTACCTATATAGAAATGGCGAGGGAAATAAGACCCTAGCTGACGCACTGGTAATTCACCAAGGGACTACGATAACTGCCGTGCTGGTACCGTGGATCTACGTTTCGACCTAATCGCAGTCGTCGAATCAGACAGGCTTGTTCCTGGGTAGCTGATCACAGAGAGACAGTTAGCTTGATGATATTAAGCTAGACAATATGAAGCTAGAGGGCATTATAGCAGTCAGCCGCTTTAGCATTGCCAAGCTGTGTCACTAAGACGTCCTCGGTTGAATATCATACAGCCGAAAATACGTAGGCGTAGCATATTTAACAGCTAAAAGTTACTTCATATCTATCCCCTCGGATAGCCCGTAGTAGAAGATATTTAGTCTTATTAACTACGGGGTTTCTATCCAGTTCTCATAGCAATGACATCTATAGTAGGTAACCAACCTAGAACCTACGTAGATAGTCCTTCAATGAAGCATAATAACTAACCTATATCCCTAGAATACTAAGGGCCTGAGTCCGCTTTCTTCGACCTTTGGTTATACTTACCTCTATACCCATCACACCTATACCTCCCGTTCAGGTTAAAAGGGGTATAGGTAATAGGCCCGTAGTCTAGTCAGTAATATTCTTGAGGCTCATCTCATCACTAGAAGCTTAAAATCATCAGAGACGGGTTGCTATATATTAAGGCTACTTTACATTAGCATTAACATTCCATCAAAGTACCTACCTATGTAGGCCTCGCAACCTCTATATCCAACAAAACCTCCCATCTCAAACCCATTTCTTTCCACCACCTACAAATCCGGCATCTCCTTCAAATAACTCTCCAAACCCTGCAACTCAACCCCCCTCTGCGCATTAAGCGTCCTCTCCATATCCCACGCCACGCCCCTCCCCACAGCCCACACATTCGTATACTTCAGCATCCCATCATCCGGCCTCTCCCTCAACTTCTCCTTCAAGCTCTCCACATCCCACACTTCCCTCGTCCACTCCCCCCCAAACCTCCCCTCCACCAGCTCCGCAACGCGCGCGTACGTCACCGTGTCCCCCGCGATATACACCACCTGCCGCGAGACGTCCCGCGGGTCGTACGCCACCTCCGCTGCCATACGCCCGATATCCGCCGCCGTAGTAAGCGACAGCCGCGCATCCCACGATCCCAAGGCGCGCAGTTTCCGCCGTTGGAGGTCGACGACGCCGAAGGCCGGTAGGAACAGGAAACTCGTGAACAGCCCCGTCGACACGATGATCCAGTCCGTATCCCGCTGCGAGCGCAGCAGCGAGCGCACGCGCAGCTGCTCGTCAAACAAGTCCTGCGCGCTACCACCCCCCACGGCGTCGTAGTCGATGCCCCATTGCCAGGGCAGATACCGCCGCGCCTTAGCTTGCAGGACCGCCTGCGTGAGCTTGACCTGGGTCCCGGGCGGCAGGCCGAAGCCCGAGCAGGAGATTACAGTGTGGTACTTCTTAAACACCCCAGCGAGCTGTTCCGCCGAATCGTTCGCCAGGTCGCCCGCCTCGAAGGCAGCACCTAGGGACTTGAGACGGTCGTTCTGCGTCTTCTTGGTTGGGTCCTGCGAGGAGATGCTTGATTGACGGAGGAAGATGGCGATAGAGCCGCCGTTGCGCTTGGGGTGCGCGACGAGGGACTCCAAGACAGCTGTGCCGAGCTCGCCGGCGCCGATGAGGAGAATAGAGGGGGAAGCGGCCATGTTGGATTTTAGATTTAATCCTGTCCAGGTAAAATATACTAGTTACTTGATACCTAAGTCAACTAGTTACCAGAAGCAACCGACGATTATATATATATGTCAACCGAGTATCACAGCCCCTTTAATACAAGTCAAAGACTCAAAGGAACAAGCTAAACCACGCGCGATGACAAATGAACCCTGCTCGCGGTTAAAAGTTCCAGCATGATTTGAGGTCGAGCTACACGGCTAAGAACCAATCATATTCTGACAATAGGACAATCCTCAGTTTGTAATTAGTAATGCCAGCCTTACCTTCTCCTTATTAGACTGGAGAGTCTCAGGAGATAACGGAGGTTAGACTATTCGACCCGCGGCCCGTCTTGTATGATGATGTATAAACTTGATTAACCCCGAGGGGTCTGGCTTGGCAGGCATAACTGAATCCTAGCTGGTGGAACAGTTTAACTCTGTACGGTCAAGCTTAGCTGATATCTCTATATATCGGGTATTCTTGGGTCGTATTGGATTTGACCTTTTCACGATGTGAAAAGAAGGAAAAAAACAACGTGAAGTAGATAAGACGGTTAAATAGGATATATCTTTAAATTAGAGAAGTAATACTCCCCTCTACGATGTAATTAGATAAATACACAGGTATATATTATTACTCATCGAATGAAGAAAATGAAGTCTCGTGTTTATCCGCTAGCAAATCTATTTGCCATAAGCCAAAGCCCATCGGAAAACACCACCCCTACGTAGTCGCAACACTCACTCATACAATCTGACCCATCCAAGTCTTTCATTCCTAGAGCGTATGTGGATCTTGGGCTACCTCGTACAGCTAACCCTTTCGATAGTGATTAAATTTACTGTCGCTCTAATCCAAGACTCTACCGGCTAGGCTTGAACTGCTCCTGTCCTTCGTCTGCGTCTTCTTCAACGCTTTGCCTAGGCGAACCTCGTTCAAAAAGGCAGCAGGCCTGCCGCCGCCCGAAGGAGCAGCCGGCAAAGCACCTGGAGCTGGAGGCGGTGGTGGAGGGGGAGCACCCATTCCTGGAATCGGCGGTGCGGGTGGCGGTGGCGCCCCGGGAGCCCCGAAATTAGGCATCGGGGGAGGAGGTGGTGGGGGAGCTCCTACACCTGCCTCTGGCATGGGCGGCGGCGGCGGAGGTGCGGCGGGCGACCCCGCAGTCTCTCCGATAGGGGGAGGGCTGAAAGGTGTTGAAGTTACAACTGGCGAAGCTCCGGCAGACTTGTCACCCGTGGCCGATAGTGGTCGAGGAGGACCCATGGAGCCGAAGAGAAGAGAAGCTAGCTGAGCAGCACCGGCGGCTGGACGCTCGTCGTCTGAATCTTCATCATCCTCTTCGTTCCCAGAGCCCCATTCATCGTCTGTGTCTGGTCGCTTTCGAGAAGGAGGCGGTGCCGTTTTGGCCTCCTGGGTTATTCGGAAAAAGGGATTGGTGGACACTTCCGGCTGGGGTGGTGGCGGCGGCGGGGGAACTGGGGCAGGAGCAGCTGGTGCAGCCGCAGGGGGAGCCGCGGAGGACTCCGAGGACTGAGATAACATTCGGCGGTAAGGGTTGCGGCTCTCCGATTCGGAGGGCGGGCTAGCGACGACCGAAGGAGGAGACATGACGGGCGGCGCGGTGGCGGGAGGTGGCGGCGTAGCTTTACGCTCCAGTTCCTGGCTACCGAGCTGACTGCTACCAAGAGTAGGAGTAGATGCTTGAGGGGTGATCTGCTGCGGACCCTCGTCGTCGTCCGAGGAAGAAGAGTCGTCCTCCATCGCTGCGAGTTGCCTTTGAAGTTCAAGTTCTCTTTGGCGTGCAGCTTCGATTTCGGCACGCTGGGCTGCCAGTTTCGCTTCCTTTTCTTTCGCATCAGCCATAGCGGCTTTCTTCTTTTTCTTTTCTTCCTCTTTCTTTAGCTTGCCTTGGCGGACTTGTTCCTCTAAAGCCTTGAGGCGAGCAGAGGCGGCATCGCGTTCGTTGGCGAGTTCTTGCTCCTGTTGTCTGGCCTCATCCCTGTCAAGAGTTAGTCTGAATAACAAATAGAAAATTAGGGTGACATGTTACGTACTCCATTTGCTGGGTAGCTCGCTGTTGCTCTTCGTGCTCTTTGGCGAGACGTTGCTCCTCGGCTTTCCTAGCGCCCTCTTCCTCTTCAGCTCTCTTTGTAGCAGATGCATCTTCATGCTTCCCACCTTTCCTCGAAGGAGGCGGAGGTGGTTTCTTGGTTTCCGTCTTGAGTGCAGGAGTAGGAGGAGCCACGCCTTGCTCCTCGGCAATTCTAGCTTGCCGCTCTTGCTCGCGTCGGGCGTCCTCTTCTTCCGCTTGTCGGCGTTTGGCCGCACGTTCTGCCTTCTCACGTTCCAATTTCTGAGCGGCAGTCTCCCCGGGCTTAGAAGCCGTCTTGATTCCAAGAGCTGCAAGGCGCTCGGCCATACGCTGTTCTGCTTGCTGTTTAATAAACGCGGCCCTCTCCTCTGGGGTTTTATACGATGAGTACGACCCGCCGGCGGGCGCTGGTGACCGGCTGGTTGGTGGCGTGGCAGTGCGGGTTGTTGACGAAGGACTGCCCAAACGAGCTGGCGGTGCTTCTGCTTTAACGGGCTCGGCCGTGGGTGCTCGTCCACCCTTACGATCCTGGGCCCTGACTCGAGCGGCCCGGCTCGAACGTTGCAAGTCGAATATGAAGTCTCGCACCTCATCCTCCACGCCGAGGGCATCTTCCCATCTCCTTTTTTCGTGCTCATTAGCAGCACTCTCGCCGCCTTCTTTGAGGTTCTCTTCGATACCTCGCGAAAATTCACGGACACTCTCCTCTACGTCTCGGACCATACCCTCGTTGATATCCTTTTCGTTTCGAACTTTGAGGCTCTCTTCTTCTAGCCTCTTCGCCGCATCCCCTTCATCATCACCGATGTCTAACTTCTTGCCAGTCAGCGCAGCCGTCCTCTGCTGCATCATGGCCTTAGCTCTAGCCTTGAGACGGTCCGACTCGGTGATCGAGCCGCCCGGTCCAGTGCCGATGATGTTAGAGGCGCTTCCGGGATGCGCTTTCGCGTCTCTGAGTCGGAAGAGTTCAAGCCTAGCTTCAGCAATAGCCTTTTCGGTCTTTCTAACCTGGGAGGCTAGCTCAGGGATCTTATCGGTAAGGTTCTGTAGCTGGCGCTTCAGAGACCTCCTTTCGGCTTCAGAATCGCCACTTGCAAGGGCAGCATCAGGATGGGCGTCAATATCGTCTTGGATTCGCCTAATACGACGGTATAGCTCCTCGGCCTCGCGCCGATCACGTCTATCAAGAATATCATCCTCCTCGGCGGCTGCTTCGTCCTTGAAATCCATGGCATCTAGGAGGACTTGCTTTTCTCGAATCTTCTTCTTTAACTGGTCAATAGAAAGTTCGTCGTTAGACGTAACAGACGAAGGTGACTCTGGCCGGGGGGAGGAATTTCCGATCCTGCGTCGCGCGCTCGACCGGTACCCAACTTGATCGTCGTTATTTTTGAACACGGTCGCATCTTTCCGTCCAGCATTCAACCCAGCATTTCCTTTAAAGGAATGGCTCTTCAAGTAGCTAACTCCCGTCTTCTGGGGAAGTAAAGCGGCGCCTGAGTTCTTGCGGAAATCAGACTCTTGGCTTAGCATGGACTTGATAGTACCAAGTGATTCGGTAAAGTTGCGGGTAGACGGCGGTACGAGCTCGGGTGGTAGCACATTAGGAACGGGATAACCGTTTAGTTTTCTGTAGATTAAGTGCATAGCTACGGCAAACTCGTCAAGGTTGAGTTTGCCCTTGTTTCCGTTGTCGGCGAGGGTCCATATTCGCTCAAGATCCGGCTTCTCGAGACCGCTTTGGCCGAAGATTTCTATCGCCTGATCCCCCCCGATAAAACCTTTACCTAGACCATCCCACGCCCGGAATAATTGGTCGTAGCGGGTCTTCTCGTCCTTAGTAATGGCCCACGGAATCACTGCGTTACCGGATAAGCCGGCAGTAGTATAATTCTGCTGCTCGCGACCTGCCTGCGGCATCATTCGGGCCTGTAGCGCGTCGATATTAGGAAGTCCGGTTGCTGGGGCGTTGACTAGGCCCCATTGGCCGGGCATTCCAGTCGGCTGCGCATTGAGAGGAAGTGCGCTGGCGGGAGACAACCCTCCAGGAAAGCCCGTAGGCATAGGTGGCATAGGTGGCATAGGTCCGTTGTACCCGGTCGGTTGCGGGTTATTCAGGCCTCCTGGAAACCCAGTCTGCTGTGGCTGGATTCCTTGACCAGGGAATCCCGTCATCTGCGTCTGGAGTAACTGGGAGTTAGATGACATGGGCTGAGGATGCTGAATCGTCGGTGGCGTGGCAGTATTCTGCCTGGTGAAATCTGCGGTATTTGCCGCACCAGAGCTAGCAGCTTCTTCCGCGATACTAAAGTTGATTATATCGACCATACTCGATACTTCATTCTTGATATTATCCGGTAGACTTCCAGGGAGCGTTTTACCCACAAGCTTCAAATTGCAGAGGTACATAGCTAGCGCAAATTCGGGGAAGTGTAGTTCGCCAGATCGAGTGGTATCCGAAAGAGTCCTATCCAGAGGTTAGATAATTGCCAATTAGAAAGCTGATGGTAGTATACTATACCATATATGTGACAGAGAATCTCCATCAAGTCTCGATCGCAGTAATAGGTCCCGGGCCTTCTCTCCAGACATCGTCGACCCGTCACCCACAGCCGATTTAAACAGCGTCTCAAACTTGGCCTGATCTTGGGCTGTGATAAAGGATAACCTAATGTTCGGTATCTTGTTTGTAGGCTTATGAGCCCCTCGACCCGCCGCCAGCGACTCGGACGCGCCACCGGTCTTGAACGAAGCAGCCATCGCGCTGAAGCCTGTCGGTTGAGGATTGATTGCTGGTGCCGGGGCAGATAACTGGGACGGGGCTTGCGAAGCGGCTGCTGGCGCGAATGAGCTTTGGGGCTGTTGCTGGTTGAATTGGGCCTGAAATTGGGAGGGTATCTGCGGTACTGGCGGAGCGCCCGTCTGGAAGTTTTGCTGCTGAGGAGCTTGACCGGGAAACCCGGTGAACTGAGGCTGGAGATTTGGCATAGGGGGTTGTTGCGGCATTCCCTGAGGCATTCCCGTCTGTTGGGGTTGTATGCCTTGCGCACCAGGGAAACCTGTATACTGCTGGGTTAAGGGGGCCTGCCCATATCCCGTCGGCTGCGGTGCGAATGGACTCGGCTGCTGCTGCCCCGGCTGTTGCTGTTGGGGTTGTTGGCCTGGAACACCGTACGAGTTGCCATACTGCTGGCCGGGTCGCAGGCTGTTGCCGCCCATGAACGAATTAGAATTGGAATACATATTGATCCGATTATCTCTAGACTGAAAATGGTGTTGCTAAAGGAAGTGCTAGAGGAACAGACTAGAGAGGTCCTAAGGACCTAATAGTGCTGCTCGATGATGATGATGTTAAAGAAGTAAGAAAGCCTGTAGAAAGTCTGTGGATTGGAAATATGTTCAATTGTTGTAGATGACGAAGCAGCCGAAGCAAGCAGCTGCTAATCAAACGGGACAAGGAGTGGCTTGGCATAATTTAGGCGCACGACCGCTAAACGCGAACCAGCAACAGGCTTCAATATTGGCTCAAAACTCAATGGCTGGGTGTACGTACCTATCAAGTGGATTTTTATATGCAGATCTCACGTGCGTATGTACCTAATGTATTCCGTCCCCACGTACATAAGGTATTCAGAGCTTATGTATAGGAGGTAGACATATAATTGCATTCAAAATTTATTCACGGCTTAACCTGTGTTACGTACTGTATGAATATCAACCTAAGCGATCAGTTGACGACCAGGTAGATTTATGTTCGTCTGCTTTAGCTATTCTTTTGCCCCGTATTTACTACTTTATCGTCTGCATTATACTACCACCCCTATTACTTGAATAGCTAAGTTACACACATCTCCTTTTACCACCTAAAGCTGTACTGCCTCCTTCATCAACTTTCCCCAGTGGCACCTGTCATAATGTAGACTTTGTCTCCTGGCTATCGGCTCTTTTAATTACTGCTTCTTACTGGGCAGCCGAAGTAGGGAATTGGTCGGCATTCTTCTTGGCCCACGCCCCGAAATCGATCTTCGAGGCGGCCTTCTTTAGAGCACCAGTTAGACCGAACTGGGTTGGGATACCCTCAACCCGGTGAGTCGAGTTCAGGTTCTTGACTAGAACAATCTGGTAGCAAGTAGCAGTGCCCTGTCGAGAAGCGATAGTTGAGGACGCAAGGAAGTATTCCCAGATCTATTTCGACTTGTTAGCCACACAATATACATCCCGAGGGCTAGTTCATGGCAAACTTACGCGGAACCATCTCTTTCCATACTTAGCTTCAACCTTCTCGCGGTTGGCCAACCAGTTCCTATACCAGCGCCACAGAGTTGCGGAATAGTGCACACCGATCGTGTCGAGTCCCTTGATTTCCCACCCGGCACCTTCCAGTCCGCTAATGAAGAAGTCGAGAGGAGTTGACGCGTCGGCACCGGGGAAGACATATTTGTTCATGAATAAGCCCCAGATAAGATCCTCGTATTGCCAAGGCTTTCGAAGACCAGCAATCTGTAGGAAGAAAACTCCATCATCGTCGAGCATATCGTAGACCTGCTTCAAGAAGGTACCGAACTTACGAACACCAACGTGCTCAGCCATCTCCAGACATGTGATCTTCTTGTATCCGCCCTGGGGCACCGGGATATCTCGGTAATCCATGCAGAGAATCTTGCTCTGTTCCTCAGGAATGCCAACGTTGCGCAGAGCCTTGTTACCCCACGCAGTTTGGTTGCGGCCGAGAGTAACACCAGTAGCATGGGCACCGTAGTTGACACTTGCGAATCGTGCGAGGGTACCCCAACCGCAACCGATATCGAGCAGCGACTCGCCTTCCTTCAAGTCGATCTTCTCGCAAACAATAGCTAGCTTGTTGTCCTGAAGTTGCTCCAAGGTCTCCTCGGTGTTGATGTCCGAAATAATACCAGAAGTGTAGATCATACGTGGGCCCAAAAACCACCCGTAGAAGTCGTCACCACGATCGTAATGGTCACGAACCTGTTCCTCATCTTGGTGGAGTTAGCCGGCGGTTATTCTTAGCAGTTAATGCCTGTAATATCTTACCTTGACTCCGAGTGTGCATGATAACCTCAGGGATCATGCCGAACAAGAAGTACTTGCAGAGACCCCAGGTAAATCGGAAGCTTGCCCAATCATGTCTGTATTCCATAACTTCGAGGCAATCACCGTTGAAGTCGACATCACCATCGAAGTACATTTCGTAGAAGGTCTCTAGGGGGATCTTGTTCTTGCCATGATACTTGAGCTTATCAGATTGCTTCTTGAAAGTGAGGTAGTGTTCGATCGGCCGTCCGGGGTATCTGGCTTTCTCGTTCCTTCGAGGACTTATAGAAGAGATAGTGAGCCAGAAACCAGCAAGAATAGGGATGCTGGTGAACAAGGCGAAGAATATAGCAGTCTTTAGACCACCTCCGACTTTCCATGACATCCAAAGAGGGACACCGCCCATCAAAGAGAATAGCAGGACATTAGAGAAGGTGTCAGAACCAGCCGAATCCGCGGGGAGAGGTGCATTTTTAATGGATGGGTACTAGAAAGATAATGTTAGCTTCCGGAATGCTTCTATAAGACGAGTTTACCGAATCCGTGGATTCCGATATGAAAAGATAATAACAAAAAGAAAAGAAAAGACCTACCGATGTAGTTGGCACACCGCAGTCCTCAAACTTTTCGAAGGTAGGAGTGGGAGCTTTGGGAGTTTCGATGAATTCGAACTCGGATTCGCTCCCATTGACACTATGAGGTTTTGACATAGTGAAAGGTTGCAAAGCCAATGAGGGCCGGGAAAGACTTTGCGATAACCTTCTTTGTGTCTTGAAGAGTTGGAAGAAGAATTTGTGGGAAAAGCTTGAGGTAGTTCAGAGTATTTCTTGCCCCTTCCCACTTTCACAGACCGCCCTCCTTCCTGCATGTCCAAACCCGATAACCAACCCGATAACCCTTTTCACGAATTGGCGTCTCTAATTGGCGGAAAACTCTAAGCTAGAACCACAGTAGATGCCGTTCCGTTGTAATCATAGTGGGGTTGGCCACGACTTAGAGCTCCAACGGTGTGAAAAACCCCCACTTACCTTTACGATCCAGCGGTCCAGGTACTAGGTTATCCCCACTACTGAGCTAACGCTAAGCTTCCAAAAATTGAATAGGGGTCAACACCTAGGTAGGATGCATCTACATGTAAGATACATCTAGGATACACACAGGTGTTTGACCAGGAAAGCAAACATAGCCACGTTGATTTCTACATTGGAAGTAATACCATCTCAGCTACTAGCTAAATTTGATAGGCAAGGTATACCCTTAAACAAATACTCTCAGACTCTTATTTCTGCACAAGACCTGGCAGAAAATAACATTACGAAGTACATAAAACCCACCTCTCAAAATCTAGTACCTTGGCGTAAAGGCCACGTTGTTCTGTAGAGCCCATTCAAGGCACTACTATGTATGATACCGATAACGCACTGGAATCTGCAACTTGTCCTTATGTAGTAAGGCATGACTCGTACAGACACAGTACCGAGGCAGAGCTACCGCTCTAGGATTAAACGACGTTGAATCGTGAACAACCCGCCCGGTAATAGGAGACAACATCCGTCGTTGTCTCGTAAATATATCAAAAGAGCCTGTAGCTCACGCATACGTGTGGTAGCTGGAACACTCCGTACCACCAGGGTTCGATATCGTACAAGATAATAGCCAGGGATCGACCGGGGGATAATACAAAAAGCGATGTCCACAAGACGGTTTACCACCTAGGACTACACCGACAATAACGTTGTAGTTCTAAGTCAAATACGGCGACTTAAAGGCAATCGTGTCCTCAAGGCCTTAGATCGCCGCCATGCTATTTAGGTGTCATTCCGCTTTGACTATACCAACAATTCATTATAGGTCCCGGAAGAGCCTCGTTGATGTGTTGAGCACCAATTTGGTGGAAACTGGTACTGTGAATAGCTCAACAATTCTAGTCTCAACCATGTCTAGTTCCCCTACGTCAGTATCACATCGAACAGTATGTATTAAGGCGTATTAAATAGTTTAACAGAGGGTGTATTACAACCTCTAATTTGATCTGGCACGACACCTACTCAAACGATAATCGGGTCACCAGCGGTCCTAGTCGACGGAAGATATTCGGCGAGTATCTCATCCCGAGTGGCAAATCCCGTACGTGGTGTTATGTTCTGTGCATTAACGGACCCAGCCTAAGAAATCCAACATTCACCAATAATGGGAAGTCGTGTTGTAGATATAGGAACGAGGCGATATTGTGTAGTCAGTATAGCGTGGTACGCTGAGTAGCCGCCGGTATTCCATTCGATCGAACTGACTAGTCATTAGCCAGCTCTTTCAGCGCCTGTAACTGCGTTCGGAATGTCTATGGCTATCCCGGTCTCGATCACGATGATGACTATGGCCGTAATCTCGTCGCTCGCGTTCGCGTTCAGACTTGTAGCTATCACCACGGCGATCATCACGGTCTCGCCTCTCCTTTTCTTTATCCCTCCTATACTCATTAAGACGGGGTCTGTGTTCACGATGCCCGTGTTTTCGAGCCAACTCTCCCTTCCTAATCTCTTCATCCTCCTTAGAACCAAGTCCCATCAGATTTGGCCGCTTTTTGACTTCTTTTGGCTTCGCACCGCGCTCCTCGCCGTTCCAACCCATTCCGCGTAGCATGGCCGCTCCAAATTCGCCCTCAGGTATCTGATCGTACTCGTCTATGGTCGATACCTCTGCAGCTTCTTCCATTCTACGACGGTAAGCATCTTGTTCCGAAAGCGTCGTGGGTGTGCTATGGCTTGATTTGCCTTCGATAACGAGGTCCTTCGTAAATTTTCGTTTCTTGCCCAAGAGAGCATCTATAGCATCGGTATCTTCGTTCGCAGGAACTTCAGATTCATCGCTGGGATGGACTACTCCACGGTCGGCTGTTGTAGACCCTTCGTCTCTTGACGGACTCTCATCTGGATTGTCAGGATCATCTTGTACTGGTTTCTTCGTCACGGTAAGACCCCATTTGATTTGCTTGTCCTGGTCGGCCGGATCTCTTTCTGCAGAGTCGCCAGATTCCGCCCGCCTTGATGGTAAACTGTCCCTGGTGCTCTTCTGGGATTTCAACTCAGCCTTCCAGTCACGGTTCTTGTGGCCGGTTATCACGTAGGGTGCGTTGGCGCGTCCCGATTTGTCCGTCTTCAGATTTCGCCTCTTAGCTTCAGATTCAGATACATCATCACCAATAGTTGTGATTACTTCGTGTCGAGCTTCGTCGTCGCTCCCGGAATCGGAATCATGGCTGAGAACGTGTGGTCGCTGACGTTTGCCTAATGTTGATGGCGGCTGGGAATGTGCTTGTTTCTTAGCTCCGTTGACAGACTTCGAGGATGACGATGTACCAAATTTAATCGCTATGCGCGGAGCTGGTTCAGTCATTTTGTTTGATCCAAACAGCCGTATGAGGCGGGGCAAGAAATATAGCTGTTTGGTACCGATACGCGAAGGCTAATAAGGTAGCGAAGAGTTGTTGTTTTATTGTTTAGTATGTAGCTGGCGACGTAAATCTAAGGCGAAGTTGTACATTGGGTAGACCTTCCGGAGGTAGCATTCCATCAGGCGGCGGGTCAAATGTGGCTAAAAGCCATAAATTTCCAATCCAGCTTGGATTATCTAATAAAGTGTGGCTCACCCCATATGCATTCACCCGTGGACCTTGGACCCCAAAGATAAACGAAGTACAACCTACCTAGTTACATAGTGTAATACATGTATTTCCTCATAACTTAACGCAACTCTAAATCTTTCAAACAAATGGAACATGATATTAAAGAAACAAAATATCGGGCGCATATAATATACTATGGTCAGAGGGCTCTGGTGGATACTAAGCGACTATCTAAGTCCTGATAGATAGGTAGGTAGGTACCTAGGTATTGAAGTGCATTTGATACATTAGGTACATGTAGTAATAGGAACAAACACGTTGAACGCCTTACACATACGTGTACCTACCTCCTAATGTATAAGGTTGATAGGTACCTTCCAAGTTGCATACGTGGATGAGGAGAGCAGGAGGGGCAAACAAATTTGTATACATATAGGGCTTATAGAAGGTGCGTTAGGGAACTTAGGTACTAGCAATAGCACTCGGCAGAATGGGTCAGCACTGTATGTCGGTCTAGCCAGGCCTATCAGAACGCCCCTGTGCACTGAAGTGGTCGGTACCATAGGCTACTATAGGCTTCATCTGCGAAAAGGAAAATAAAAAAATCAATCCAAGAGACTTCCTGTCCATGATCGCGAAGATAGAATTCAATTAATACAACACAACGCCATCATTTCCATCACTCAATAATATCGGATTCATCTCCAGCGGTACCATTAAGCCTGGAGAGCCATCCGTTTTCATGTAAAACGGATGTCGCGGTGGTCGATGCTATGACTGAGGTCGTGCCCGCCGACCGCACGAAGCTTCTGCAATCAAAGCGGGCAGAATGCAGGTCAGTTATATATTCGGATGAGTAGAGCTAATTGATCCGATACTCATGATATATATTTTTATAGTGCTATCGCTCGTTCGAGGAAGAGAAAGCTCTGCGTTCTGTATGCGGTCGCCACGACTCCGGATGGCCTCCCACAACGAAGCTTCGCCGATCCAGACGCGCCACCAGCTAATGCTGCCGAGTTGAGTTTTCTTGAAGGTTGCGATATCTTACAGTATGTTTAAATATCGCGTCCTTTTATTATTTATATATTCTATCTCCGATCGCGTTTGGGCAGTTGGGAATTAGAAATATTTGGTGGATTTGATATCAAGGCCTTGAAAACATTCGTCGTCTACCTAATGGTATTTATTTGTTCATGTTGCTAATTACTAATTTTATAAATTAGAGGAAGAAAATTAAACGAGTTAAATATTCCTACGCGACTTCGAGTTCGATCCGAATACCCTCCACTTACCCGACCCGGCGAGACTTTCATCACAAGCGAAAATGCTCATCAGAATAGGAAGAAAGATGTTGCCGCTATCGTGCGACCCGTTATGGCACTGCCTTCGATACAGTCGCGACCAGGAATTGGTGATAGCCAAACGAATCTTCCTTCCACTCTACCAGCATCCATACCAGCATCCAGTCCCGGATTGAAGCAGCATCAGCCAATTTGGCCCATCCAATCTTCCGGACGACCTATAAGATCAGATCCTCTCACTCCGTTACCAAATGATTTATCTAAACCTAGGTTTCCGTCTGGTGAACATGTAGAGCATCTACCCGCGAACGATAGGCCTGATGGAATCCCCAAGGTTCCAATAAGTCATGCTGCGACCTCCGTTAATCTTCCTCAACCACAAGTAGTTCAAACTCTTATGAATGAGCAGCGACAGCAGCACCAGCACCAACAACAACCACTACAGCACCCACAGCAACAATACCACCAGCAGCAACAACAACAGCAGCAGCAGCAACTTCAGCAGAAGCCGCAACAGACACCGCAACATACGGGCACGCATTTAGGAGGTACTCACAATGGCGAGCCGATGGATATTGACCCTGTCCCAGCTACGAAGCTTGAAGAGAAGGTGGCTGTGGCTCGCTCGGTTTCTCAGGTCGACGGCAGGGACGGAGTTGATGACGCATCCTCAAGTTCAACAACACCAATTCTTTCCAGTACAAGGAACAACGTAGATGCAGCTCGTGAAAGTGTGCCACTTGCGGACAGTACAGAGGCTAAGCTGGCGGGAATGAAAGATGTGGCGTCGATGAGACAAAATCCATTGAGCTTAACGCCCTCAGAGCCGATCGTGGCTGGAACATCCGAAAACATTCCGAACCGAGTCAAAGACCAACCGCTGCCAACACCCACCATTGTAACAACAACGGAGCTACCAACTAATACAAACCCAAAAGTTGATTCGATACAACCGCTAAACCCCCCGTTATCTACTAGGCAACCTGGGAAGCCTGTGACCACAAGCTTCGAGCAGACTACGAGTAGTTTCCATACTATTTCACAACTGCCCGTGCAGCAGCCTCCTAACAATGATTCCTTTGCTTTTCCGACTACGGATACGAGGAACGAGAAACCGCCGACTGACACAAGCGCAACTGCTGCCGGGTTTACGAACGGCGTTGTTCAGGTTGAAAGCAAGAACGAAGTCATGGAGAAAGAAGTTTCGGTGGCGCCTGTTGACTCGGCTCCGATTACACCGCAACTCGACTCTGAAGGAACTCAACGTTCCCCTCAACCAACGCAATCTCATCAGCCTATTCGAGAGCGAAGTAGCAGCCCTACGGGGGTTGCTCGACAGAAGCCGGTTTCTGAGATCCTTAGCGAACCGCCGAGGAGGTCGAGAAAATCCCCATCCGATCATACAGCATTGGTGACACCAACAACGTCTCAGTCGTCTCGACAGCATTCGCAAAGCCTTTCCGAAAGGTCTAAGCTTATAGAGAAAAGTAAACGGTCAACAGTAGTGTTCGGTAGACAGACTAAACCTACAGGAGACTCGGATAAAACACTAGTTCAGAATCAGCAGAAGGTTGGGCAGATAGCTAGTGATGACTACTTTACTCCCCTGTTTGTCCAAGCGTTTGCCTCGAACTCTAAATGGATGAGACCCCTGGACCAGATTTTACACCAGGCCCATAAGACATTGTCAACGCCTGATTCTTACACTCAGATACTTGATAATCAAGCTTGCAAGGTCCTTAAGAGGGTTTATCACTTGCAACATCATAACAAGTGGTCTTTACGCCAACCAAAACGTTGCCCTGAGCCCACGCGCCAACCATGTCACTGGGATGTTTTACTCAAAGAGATGAAATGGATGAGAACTGATTTCCGTGAAGAGCGAAAATGGAAGATGGCAGCCGCCCGGAACCTTGCTTATGCTTGTGCCGAATGGGTGTCAGCTCCTATAGAAGATCGCAAAGCCCTCCAGGTAGATGCCATCATACCTCCTAGGGTGTCAGCCGATGCTGGAGAAGTCATTATGGGTGATGCGCATATCCCCCAGAGTTCGGATAGCCAACCGACGCCGGACCTTATTCCATCCGCGGACATGGATTCCCCGATGGAGCCAGACGATGAGCCTCGTGAGGACATTCTCGACACAGTAGCTCCATCAGCTATATTCGCTCTAGAAAATGACGATATAGTGTTTGCATTACATCAGTCTCCTACCGCGGATCGGCTACTTGAAGAACTGCCTATTTACGGATCGCCGTTGAAAGTCCCCAAGTCCGACCTCACTGCGCCAGAGTACGACCCCGATGCCTCATGGAGACGCCCCGCACTGCCACTAAGCAAATTCGTGGAGGGCCGAATGGAACTCACGCCGATTGAGCCGCCAAAGAAGCGAAGCCGGTACAATTATGCACAGGAGGACGACGAGGATGATGGGGTCGTGTTCGGTCAGCTAAACAACAGCCAACCTCGACTAGAGCCAGAAAGCCCCGACGTGGCGCTCTTTCGGCCTGAGAATAAAAGTTTCAGAGATAGACTGCACGCTGGGCATCAATTCCGCCCGCCTAACGAGCATTCTATGCCTTTCCAGTCGTTTTATGAGTGCCGTAGCCCTTCCCAATGGATACAGTCCGAGGATGATGAACTGAAGGGCCTCGTCCGTGAGTATTCTTATAATTGGTCTCTAATATCTAGCATACTCTCCTCCAAGTCCTTATTCAGCTCCGGGGCTGAAAGGCGGACACCATGGGAATGTTTTGAACGCTGGGTTATGCTCGAGGGACTTCCTCACGACATGCAGAAAACACAGTATTTCAAGCTATGGCAGGGCAGAATTGAATCGTCACAGCAAGTTATCCGGCAGCATCAAAACGCGATGCAACAACAAGCGCAGCAGCAGCAGCAACAGCAAGCTAACTCTAATGGTCCCGTCACACCGATCCCTAAGAGGCGGTACAACGTTCCATTGAAGGTAGAGAGGCGGCGTAACCAGAAACACCTGACGATGATAGACGCGATGAGAAAGCTTGCAAAGAAACGTGAGACGGCCATACAAAAACAGCAGCATGCCGCTTCTCTCGCAGCTACGAGAAAGCCAAACGAAACACCCCAGCAAAGAGCCCCGACCAAGACCCCAAGAGAATATAGTATCATGCGATTCGAAAGAGATCAAGCAATGGCCGAGAGGTTGGCGGAGAGGATGGCACAACAGCAGCGTCACGAGGCCCAGCGCAGAGTATGAATCTCCCTTTTCCTATCCTAGGAATATTGACCGAATGACACTAACATACGTACTTAGGCTGCCCTTCAAAGAGCACAGCAAGGACAGGTTGCACAGATGGCAGCCGCCCAGAATGTGAATCAGCTCCCGCAGAACAATCCTCAGATGGCAGCCTCTCATCCTCATGCGGCTATGGCTCGTGTCGGTGCTCCTAATCAAATTCCGATGAACAGTCAAGGTCGTCCGCGAATGCCCATGCATGCCACTCCAAATGGTACCGGAGCCTCCAATCACATGAGCGGCGGTCTCGTTCCTCCTATGCAGATGAATGGCACCTCTCAAGTGCAGATGCCTACAGTTAATGGCCAGTCGCGGATGGCGATGCCCACCGCACAGCCAGACATTCAGCTCTTGATGCAAGCGCAGCAGATTTCCGAGCAACAGCGACGCTCGGTACAGATGCGGCAGCAACAGCAACAACATCAGCAACAATCTCAGACTCCGCAAGGAAGCATGCCTTTGCAAAATTCGCCCCCCGCTATGCGTGCTGCCGCGATGAGCGGATTGAACCAGAAAAGCTACCTTACCAATGCCCAGGCCCAAGCAATGATGGCCCAATTCAACAACGGAAATGGTTCAGGAATGTCAACCCCTCCCGCACCGGGTCTTCCCATGGCGTCCCAAGCAGGGTCGCCGCGACCAAACGCGACAATGTCTCAACCGACGCATCAGACATACGTCTCGCAGCTGCAGCATATCGAGAATCAGATCAGACAGCAACATCCCAATACGCCACAGGATATGGTCCGTGAGATGGCAAGGCAGCTGCTAAATACCCGCCACAATAACCACAACCTTGCACAGTCTGCGATGAACGCTGCTGCGGGAGGTACAGGACATGCCGCTGCTGCTAATGGGCCACACCAATATGCTCAGCTACTTAGGGCTCAGCAACAGCAACAAGCCGCCGCCGCCGCCGCCGCAGCGCAGGCCCAACAGGCACAAGCTCAAGCTCAAGCTCAAGCTCAAGCCCAACACGGAGCACAACAACAGCATCAGCGGAACTCGAGCGGAAGCGCGACACCAACACCGTCTGTACCTAAGTAGGCTCACGATGCACCATGTCATTCGTCCAACGCGGTGCCCGTTGATCTGTTCGAGAGTACAGAGGCATGATGTTGCTAAACAGAGTTCGCCTCATTTTCTGAGAGGTACAAGATAGCGATAATGTTTCGATATCCTCGGCTTTTTCAGTTTTAGACTCATCATACCTGTCTCGACAGACCTTAACCTTGGAAGATTTCGAGATTGCCTAGGTAGTGATCGAATCCTCACCAGAAGAGGCTCTGAGCCTACCAATTTACGACTGGTAGCAGATTTCAATAGGATTATCCTGCCGTCGCATCGCTGCGGTGTATCAGAACCTTGCTATACCCGTTTATTGGGGGGTCGTCGTGTCGATATTTACATGAGCCCACGTCTTATCCCGAGTCCTAAGATTAGGCCATTCCTGTCACTTGAGTCGACAGGAATTCGAAGTCGACACTATACCAAGATGTTCCAAGCTTATAGCCAGAGGGTATAGCGCCAATAGCCATGCGGGGAAGCAAGCCGGGTTTCAGAACTCGGCCGCCCTCGATTATCAGCGTCTGGGTTCTGTAAATAATAACTGCTGTCTTGGCCAGTAGAGGCATCTTAAGCAGATAGCGTTCACGTATGAAAAAAAGAATCACAATTTAAGACAAACGATGCAGTAATATAATGACATGTCATCTAAGTGCTATGCCCTTCAGAATAGTTTGTCATAGATCCCTTTATTTTATTTTATGTTAAAATATGTTAAAATATGTATATAAGCAGCATCTACATATGTACATAGGCAGTACGTGTAAGTACCTAATCGATTTAGCTATCCAGATATATCCCACTTTATCTATTATTCTCCACTTTATTTTTTCCCTTATCATGGATCGATTCTCTTCAGTGTCCAAATTTTCTTGCGAAACTCAACTGTCGAAGCTAGCTCAAATCGAAAACACAGCAGAATGGGCAAACGAAAGCGGACAGACGCCCCTACTAACGGGACCAAAACCCAGGAATTAACTATTCTTAAGAAACCCAAAACCACCGAGTCGTTACCAGCAGAGAGAGAGAGCTCTTCCCCATTGACGATCCAGGTTGTTACGGGATCTTATGATCGAATTCTCCACGGATTGACGGCTACTATCTCGGCAGACGACCAGGTCGAGTTTGCTGACACCTTTCTATTCAATGCGCACAGCTCCGCGATACGATGTATAGCACTCTCGCCCCCCTCGGCACCAGAACCGGGCAGGCTGCAAAAGGTCATGCTGGCCTCGGGTAGCAGCGACGAGCGTATCAACGTCTATAACATCTCGGCGCATCCGCCCAGCCTCAAAGACCAAGGCGCCTTATCCTCCGTCATGCCTCGAAAGACATTAGAGAACCCCAAGAATCGGGAGATTGGAACACTATTACACCATTCATCTACGATCACCAAGTTATCTTTTCCTACGAAATCCAAACTCATCTCCGCCTCCGAAGACTCTACCATAGCTGTCACGAGGACGAGGGATTGGTCCCTACTGTCAACTATCAAAGTCCCCGTACCGAAGCCTCTGGGTCGGCCGAGCGGCGATACGGCAGCGCTAGGTGCGACGCCGGCCGGTGTTAACGACTTCGCCGTACACCCGAGCATGAAACTTATGATCAGCGTGAGCAGAGGCGAGAGATCTATGCGATTGTGGAATTTAATGACGGCTAAGAAGGCCGGCGTGCTTAATTTTAACCGAGACATGCTACAAGAAGTAGGAGAAGGGAAGCATGCGCTAGGGGAGGGCAGGAAAGTAGTCTGGGGTAGCACCGAGGACGGTGATGAATTCTGCGTAGGGTTTGACAGGGACGCACTAGTGCTAGGCATGGACAGCACGCCAAAATGCAGGGTTATGCCAGAACCGAGGAAAAAGATACACGAGCTCTGCTACGTCACAATAGACGGCGGAAACGATTCGTCGCTGCTTGCCGTGTCGACCGAGGACGGGAAAATCATGTTCTTCTCTACGAAGAGCCAGGATCTCACGCCGGGCAAATCGTCTACGGAAGGAAAGGGAAAGACGACGCTGCCAGTAGCCAAGTTGATTGCGGAGCTTGGCGGGAAGGAAGCCGGGGTTTCGGGACGTATTAAAGACTTCAGCATCGTAAAAGCCCCAGGGAAAGACGGGGCAGGCAGTTTGTTCATAGCTGCGGGTAGCAGCGACGGAAAGCTTCGCGTCTTCAAGCTCGCCGTCGAGGAGCTCAAGGAGGCGAAGGCTACGAAGACGGTGGGCAAGCTGCTCGGCACTTACGAGACCCAGAACAGGATAACGTGTGTGGAGGCATTTGCGATGATACCCCGGCCGGAGGGCGTGGAGGATAGCGAGGATGAGACGGAGGATATGTCGGATGAAGATGAGAACGAAGATGAAAAAGACGATGAAGATGATGATGAGGATTAAGACGGAAGTAATGAATTAAAAGCTTATGAATAATAGCTGCGGAAAAGCTCGAACTATCATCAAGACCAGTAATAGTTGTGTTACAATATCCATTCCCATGAACTATATATCAGCACCTAAGGTAGTTTTAAGAGGCATGTAAGCCCATCTAGATCTATTATCGCTACCGAGAAGAACAGCACTTACCTGGAGATGAGCATATCCATATCAAAAATCAGCTGGTTCTCATCTTCTATGTCAATCTATGGTAAAGTCAGATGATATGCGCAAACCATCCGGAATGAATGCGTGGTTCGATTATAGGGGTAATTAAGCCTTTGTCTTCACATGTTCGAACATACGATTTCTTTCATCTGTTTTTATGAGCTCACAGGCCCATCAACATCACGTGCTGTGTTATCAGAAAATAAGTACCGTGTAATATGTAATATCTACAATACAGTATAGGACGTTTCTGGGTTGATGCCGGCTGAAACCTCGATCCTTTGCAGCGACGCAAGGTGGGTTGTATCGCATAAAACGGCTAGCCGAGGTGACCATTGAAGCGGGTCGGGGATTCATTCATTCAGGACAAAGAGCTTGCTTCGATGCCGTGGTACAATACGATTCTTATGTCTCGGCCGTGTTACAATGCCAACTCGCATGAGGTGCGGTTTTCAATGGCATCTGTGGGATTTGCAGATGAAAGATGCACGATGGTGTCACAAAATGCTGGATGCGTGCATGTTGCGGGGTAGCAACGGCATCTGCCAACCAACCAGCGGAATCTAGCTCGATTTTGCGGATTTCGCATTGTACAAAATAGACGAAAGGCGAAGTCACGATGGACGGAGCATGTGATTCTAAGTCGAACCAAGGGGGTTTTAGAGGAGGTAATGTATTTAAATAGGTACCTATTGTATCTAGGTACTTCTTAGCCCCTCAGCCCCTATGTACATGAAATACATATGGAAATCACTAGTCGACAAAGTCAAACAGCTACTTCCAGAGGAAGACCCCGAGAAAACACACCAGTAGCAAGGCCCATCTTTCCCCTAAAAAGACTAGTAGATAATACGGAATGTAGCTAATAGTTAGAACCTGCATCACTAGAGGCTCATCCACGAAACTTTAACTACTTCAATAGGTCGGAAGTTTTTAAGTGCTGATAGGGAGGTCAGCACCAAAACCGTGTTAAGGCAGGGGTTGTATGTATTATTAGACCAATTACCCTACCCTTTAAGCTTTTGCACATCATGGGAGGGGACAACTAGCCGATTTTTTCGAATGCCTAATAAAATGAACCAGATTACCTAGCATCGCATCCGACGTTTATATGTGCGAGCAAACTTCTAGGCACCGATATTAATTTCAAACTAGAGACTTGGACCAATAACGCAATCAAATGTCTCACTATTTTACCCCCTAAACATGCAAAATTACATTTCGTATATTCGTATATGTAAAGACGTTGAAGTTTCCTATGTACCAGGTAACTAGCATGGATATAAGACATGTAAGGCATCAGGTGCATATGTAAGTACACAGTACCTTAGGTAGGTGTCATTGGAAGGCAGTTTTATAAGCGCCGGGTCCCATTTGCATGTGTTGCTTCTCCATCTTACCTACCTCATACCTACCTACCTATGTACTTGCCTCAATAGCACCTGCATCTTACTGTTCTTATAAGGCTGCTGCTGGCATATATAAAAACTGGCAAGGAAGGTACAGCTGAGCCGGTATGGGGTATACGGTTCGGTTTTGTGTGCGTGGGTAATAAGGTACATCCATGAATGGAACAATACCTAAACAATACCACATACTCCAATCCTTTCTCGTCTTCTCAATATTAAAAAAAACTTCCTCTCTCCACCAACCATAACGCATAATATCGTCATCGTTGCTATTCGTCTTATATATAATCCTATATAATTCGGCTACTTCTACATCTCATCTATCACTAGATTATTCGTTGGAGTGTTAAGAGTGTTGGAGTATTGGAGTATTTTCCGACGTAGCACCTACGCCAAGCTGCAAAACATAGCCAGCCAACCATCGGTTGACCACCAGATCTGAACCTTTCAAGAGTTTCGTGAAACTCCCAATCCCTTTTCTTTTCCACCCCTCTCCTTCTGCAGGGTTCCAATACTTCTCGATTGTGTAGCCAGTCGATTCGTATTGTAGGAACCTTAAATATTGGCCACGCGGCAGAGTCAGGTGGCATTTTGACTTGGTTCCTCCGTTGGCGCTGCCGACTTAATATAACGCCCAATTCTCACTTTACTTGCTTATCTACATTCCATTGTTTCTAAATATTTAGTCGACCTTGGATACAAGATAATAAAGTGCTTGATCTCGTTACTACCTAACCACTATCATGTCTAATTCTCAAGGAGATAACGGTCCACCCTTATTACGGCCTATTCCTCGCCGACCTTTCAACCTAATTCCTAGAGAGCCGACACCCCCGAACGACGACTCGCCCGCCCCTATACCCTCCGCCGACTCGGGACACGTCCCATTGTTAAACCTTGAGTCGCTTAACTCTCGACTACTCAGCATGAGGAACACAGGCTTCACTCCAGAATCTACCACAATTAGCCGCACGGATTCCGCACTTAACTTGACGGGCTCGACGTTAGCGGGCATCTACTCGCCTTCCATATGGGGAAAGGATAAATTCTACATGGGACCTGACGAGCCGGGTACGCCCTGGGGGACAGGCGCTGAGACGCCCGCGAAAAACCTAAGCACGGACGAGCCAAATTACGAGATACAGAAGGAGAGAGCGCAACCGGCGCGGAGGCGGTCCTCTTTACGCCCAGTAGTACGCCCGCAGCCGCTATCTACCTTACAACGCGTGTTATATCACGGCTCGCGCAGCTTGCTCCTGACCGGTCTAGGCGTTCTATATGGGATACTCGCCGTTCAGTTACGAGATAGGCAAATAGCCGCAGGTGCGCTTGGAGTACATAACCTGCTCCGGAGTAGCGATGGCAGTTACGATTGGAGGTATATGGCATTGTCGGGCGTGTGTGGAATCGTAATGGGTAGTTTGCTACCCTGGTTTGACGGCGTCTGGGAACGAATTTTCGGAAGTGACGATATCGTGGTTGAATCCCCAGCAGAGGAAGACGGAGGAGACGAGGCGATTAAAGAGCCTGCCTCTTTCACGGACTGGGCGCTTGCGATTAGAGGCATTGGTGCTTTTGTCGGCATCGCCTTTGCTATTGTACGTTCTCCCTCCCCCGTAACTTCGAAAGCAGACATCTTTCGTCGTACGGGCAATTCTCGCTGACAACACGTACAGAGAAAACTCCCATGGAGCTCGACTCTTCAAGTTTCGCTCGCGTTTGCTCTCGTGAACCCGGTACTTTGGTATATACTGGACCGATCCATGTCCGGTCTGGTACTGTCGATCTCCGTGGGACTAGCCGGGTCTGCGATGTTATTAGGACTGAGGCCGGAGGTAGTACCGTCACCGGCAGCCCCGTCGGCACCTGCTTACGAGGCGTACGGCCCCGAGTACGGCAATGCGACGAACGGCGGTGCTAGCGATCTTAATCGGCAGCAACAATTGACGACAGTTGGCGGGGTGAGTCAGGAGACTATTGCTATGGGCATTTGGTTGTGGAGCGTCCTATTCTGCTGCTGCATATGTTTCGGTAACATTGGACGTTGGCTCGCGATCAGACGTGGTGCCACGACGAAAGGACGATGGGCTCAGCGGCAATGATGGCTAACGAGAGGATGGGAGATAGAGTTGAGGGATATTAATCATACTACCTTATCTAGCAAGAGGTAATAAGGCGCAGCTACAAAAGACAGAACAGAAGAGGAAATCCCTTCTCAACAAATGGAAGAATCTCAGCGGTGAAGGGAGCTGTTATCACGCCCCATAAAAGCGACTTAGTTGAAGTTGCGTTTTTTTTGTTGGATGGATGGTCGGAGCATTCTCTCTACTACTGCTTGGTATGTATGGAATATTAAGGCGCAATTCGGATGGCTTGCATCGGGATTGGGGAATCGGGGACAAACGGAATCAGATGAGCAAGCACCATATGCATATCGTTGCTCGGGGTATTGAACTATTCAACTATTGTTCTGGTACATAGCTTCGTATGTTCGGATAGAGATTTTAGTTGAATCGGAGAGGAGGAATATGGCTCATACTGAAAATTCAGATATTTGAATGCATACGCGCTAAAATATTAAGATGAATAGATGTAAGAATTATAAACATAAGTGCGATGTCAACAGTCTTATTCATAACATTTATCTTGCTTTTTTTATGAACGAAGGCGGTGAGGTAAGAGAACAGGCCTGGACCATCGTTACACGACAGCGATTTTAATACCTCGAGCAAATAATTACATATACCTATCTACCTAGGTATATATATAGCTTTCGTGATTATACAACAGCTAGAGAGTTGTAGGAGACACCTCAATAAGCTAAATGTATTGTATGCTTCTTTCCGGCTACGAAGAGGTTTTGATTTAAGCAAGTGAGAAGATAATTCGCACTTTAGAAATAGTTAAGTGATATGTAGTTTTATGATTAAAAAATAGCTTAGGTATTTAGCCGTAAGAGACGCCAGATGGGCCAGCGGCTGAGCGGGCGCTTGTAAGACTCCAATACACGAATCGGGTGCATGCATCCGGGCTTTTTTTGGAGTTTGCAGTTTGCAGTTCGTGTGGCATACGGCAGAATACGAAGCGATCGCTTACCTTCCATGATAGCTAGAGGAGGGGTTGTTGCTCAGGTCCACTGAGGGGACTGGACAGCTGGAGGGACGAGCATCTATGGATTTGGTTGGAATCGTGGAAGATCCTCGTATGTTAGCGTCATACACTTGGCTTTCCAAGCATCTACCTACCCATGTATACTATGAGAGGTGGCTGCTTGGGGCTGGGCTGGGTTAGGGGAGGATAGATAGAAAGAAATATAGTTGAATGCTTGTTTATATTGGAGGTTGCTTAAGCTGTTTACCATCTGTAATTTAATGTACCTACTCAGCAAAGCGACGGAAGCGTAAGAAACTCTGCCATCTCGATCGAGAGCTAACTAACCTAGTTATATTACGAGCAGTCCAGCGAGAGGTAAGTCAGGTAGGTAAGCTAAGACAAGCCTCCGTAAGCCATGAGCAAATCTAGTTCCACCGCGTATCGGCCAAGACAGAAATCTGGCTGAGCAAGTCTCTCTCTAAATATACGTACGTACGTCAGCTAGAAAGTCGAGATACGCTAGATTACGTACAAGTAATCAATACGTTATGTACCTAGCGAGGACGATCTTCCAACACGGCACGGTGGATCGTGAATATTAATACAATACCGCATTGGTATCGTGCTTGAGACAGGCTGAGGAACTACGGGACTTCAGTTACCTAGCGTCGATGTCCGGACGAAATTACGTCTTTCCGAGATCGATCAGCACTTCCATTCTGTTTAGTTGCCGTGAGGAAGCGAAGCGGCTTCAAGTTTGCTTATTTCGACCGTCAGAGCTATTGGTACTGGTATTATTTTTTGTGCTACACCAAGTCATTGTTGTTGTTGCTGCTGTTGTTGTTTTCTTGAAAATGGTTCGTCATGTGGTTAGCGAGAAACATGGACTTTAGGTCGTACGAACCGACGCACCACGTTATTAACCTAGATAGTGTATTAACAAATCATTTTTTGGCATATGCACGTACGTGATTAGGTATCTATATTATAGTAGTATTAGCATATTCGTAAATTAAATCGGGAGTAGCAAGTTTACATAGGTCAACTATTAACCCGACCGTATCGTGTAAGCCATGGAATAGGAAAATTTAGAAAATATCCTCGATGCTACCTACCACTTGCCCGATAACATACCGAATTACCGGTACATTTATACTATTGCGTAGGTACCTACGGTAATGGATACCCCGGATACTTTATCTTCTGTCCCCCCGATTCCCCGCATATGATATTCTTTTGCGCTCTCGTTCGACGTGAAGTCATTATAATCGCCTATTAGGTATGTAAGTGTTAAACGTTAAATATAATATTTCTACAACGTAACTTCAATATGCTATTCGCATAAACACTTACGAAAACAGCTCCGTTATTAAAACTGCTGAGATCATCTATCGTTATATCGAATATTAAGGTATCAGAGAATTTCCAATCTAGACCCTTGGGACTCAAGGGTCCTGCAGGTAGATCCACAACACACATTACACCTTGCCTATATTGGCTTAGATACCGTCTTTAGCACCACGACTAATCGTTAGTGGAATGCTGATGGAATGCTGCCCCTTCTGTCCCTCTAGTGTCACTTCACTATTGGTTTCCTTGTCTCATCGAGATCATCAGTCCACGTTAACCCATCCCACGAACCAATCACATATTCCAATTCTGTCTTTGACGACAGCTGGAAGTACCCCTACGACGTCAGGACTTTTCTTTTCCTTTCCTCCCTAGCGCTCTTTCGACTTCACTCTTCTATTCTGCTTCTGGGGAAAGAAAAATGTATGATGACTTCTATATATTTTTAACGTACAACATGCTACAGACCTGCTATATACCACTTCTCCCTTGACGTCGTCTTCGAATCGCACGCTTTTAGGCGTCCCGTCCCCCCTCCCGGTTTCTATGTCACCCCCTTTAACTAAATACAACTCCCCGACCCTATGAGATTTATCTAGGTTAAGGTCTTAATATCATTATTTTTATCTAGGTATGTTGAATATCTAGATAATTACTTCCTTCTATATGAATCGACATAAAATAATCGCTCATGAATCAGCTACCCATGGAACCCCGTAAATATTCTACCATCCTGCGACTCTCTGTTCAACTCCTACAGACCAGCACACGTTAGGTCTTTGTCCTTGGTTAATCTACATATTTCTCCCTACTTTTTCTGTACTTTTCCTTATCGGCTTCAAGTAAACTAGCCAAGCAACAAGGCTCGAAAACTACAAACCCAAAACCCAAATTTGTATAAACTATTGCGACGGGGCACTATCTTAGATGATCCACCCGGCGACAACCCATCTATTTACTCCCGGTGTCCAAGTTAAATAACGATACTTTCATGTCCTCGATACAGACTAACTCGAATACGTCGAGCTTGCCTTCGCCGAATGATTCCGAGAGTTCGACCTCCGCGTCTCATCTCGAGAAAGATGGCTCTCTAACTCCAAACCCTACTGGGACCGAGCAGCCTTCGGCGGCTTCCGAGCTGCTTCTCGACGCCGCCAAGGACGTCAGGCAGATCATAAGGCTCATTCAATGTCAAATATGCTCTAAAATACTATGGGAGCCGACTATTTTACCCTGCGGGCACAGCCTCTGCAAGGGATGTATACCTCAGACACATGTCCGAGCTAATATTTCGTGGCCGGCGACGGCCAACCGGCTTCGTGGGTTTGAATGTCCTTTTGACGACTGCGGAAAGGAACACGCGCTCGGAGACTGCTCTATTGATGTCACCTTGAATAAAGCGCTAGCTATCATTAGAGGGATTGTCGAGTCAGATCGAGATATGTCTGATAGTTCTCGCGCTTCTACAAGTATTACAGTGCAGGATCACTGGGATATTGCGGGGATTCCCTCGCTCGCGCACAAAGCGAATGAACCTTTCGTAGCAAAAGGAGCTCGCCTCGTTGCGACATATACGCTAGCAGAACTGGGCAAGCTAGATTATGGGAGCGAGGTATCTTACTCCTCTGTAGGTGCAGAGCGCGGTGAGATGGAACATATCGATATGGCAATGTTGGCGCGGTTAAAGGAGTCTGCTAGAACAGAAATGGATTGTCAAGTCTGTTACGCCTTGTTCTTGGACCCCTTAACGACCACTTGTGGCCACACATTTTGTCGGAGCTGCCTCCACCGCATTTTGGACCATTCAAATCTTTGCGCCATCTGCAGGCGCCCTTTATCGATACAGGCTCAGGTCAACAGGCAGTCCTACCCTTCGAACGATCGGCTCTGCAAGATAATTAACGGGTTCTGGGCCGATCTCGTAGCCCTTCGTGCGCAGGCGTATGCACTCGAACAGCAGGCAAATCAGGATGGGTTCGACATCCCGCTCTTCGTCTGTACGCTTTCGTTCCCGCGTATGCCTACCTTTCTTCACGTTTTCGAACCACGCTACCGCTTAATGATCCGGCGGGCGATGGAAGGCGACCGAACGTTCGGCATGGTACTTTACAACCCGTCTCGTACGCCTGGCGAGCCTGAATTTATGGAAATCGGAACGCTACTCCGCATAGTTAATATCGAACCTTTCGCGGATGGGCGGAGCTTATTGGAGACAGTTGGTGTTTCTCGCTTCCGGGTGACCCGGCACGGGTGGTTAGACGGGTACGTGGTCGGTAATATCGAGAAGATCGATGATATTAGCGTAGCGGAAGAAGAAGCTATAGAGGCGGAGGAAACGATGCGCTCTCGTGGCGTAAGGGGGTTGGCAACCGCACCGCCTAGTCCAGGACCGACGCATACAGAAGCCGTACCTGTTCGCTCTCTGCCGGTATCCGTATCGCTAGATGATATAGAGACGATGTCGACTAGAGAGCTGGTCGAGGTGGGCGTGGACTTTGCTAGGAGAGTGAGAGCGCAGAGCGTGGCGTGGTTAAATTCGCGAGTTCTAGCCATCTACGGCGAATGTCCTACAGACCCGACTCTCTTCCCCTGGTGGCTCGCTAGCATTCTCCCGGTCAAGGACGAGGAAAAATACAAGCTCCTAGGCACTTCGAGCGTGCGGGAGCGGTGTAAGATGTGCTGTCGGTGGATTATAGAATGGGAGGCGAACAGATGGTTAGTAACACACTCTCTTCTTTCACGCGTGGGCAAAGTCAAGGGGTGGTAGGTTATACCCGATACCTCGGCGAGAGGATAAGACAACTGGTCCTCATAAAGCTAAGCTCGCTACAGATTAGGTCCTGATTACTGACGCATTGGTCGATGCTTCCAGGACTATTTCCGATTGTCTCGTCTTGTGACAGACGGCTTATATTTACTTACACGTTATCCTTACTACGTTGACTTGCGGCTCGTCCGAGTTGAGCTACGAATAAAAACACCCGGTCTTAATGGTAGAAAGATTTAGAAGTTAGCGTTGGTAGAAGAAGTTGGAAGAATTGGCTTCGAAGGAGTATTCATTCATGCTTATTATCATATTAGTGATGTCATCATAGCGCTAGCATTGCTGTGTACCTAAAGTATCTAGAGCTGAGGAGTTGTCGATTGTTTGTTTATCGCTCTACGCATTATATCATGCATCGTCGTCGTCAAGGATTGTTGAGAAAAGGGGGGTGGATGATTATTGTATATAACTAGCTCCCGCATTGAGAGACGAATGAAGATCTCTTTTTCAAGTAAGATGTATATCACTATTACATAGGTAGTTATATGACTTACGAATTTATTAGTCTTTTCCGTACTAGAGGTGGTATTAATTAATGCTGATACTAACCTACCTACCTATATACATTATAAACGTCTTATGCAAGTACGTAGCTCTATGTAATTTGTGGGGATTTAGTTATTAGTCGAGCTGCTTCTACATCATTTCTACATCATCCGTTAAACTTGATAGATACAATATTAACCTCAACCTCGACTCACTCACTCATAACCAACCAATCCTCGCGTATATACGCACTCTTATACGACGTAAATGCTTACCACCGCATTTCCATCGTTTCCGGGTCTGCTACGGAATAAGTATTCGCACCTAACTCGACTCGCTGCTTTATCGCCCATTCGTCCAACTACTTCGAGAGCAAGAGCTGGATTAGGGTCTTGCTTATCGACTATGGAGTATACGCACATCGCAACACCGGAACGGTGCTATTCTGATTTCTGTTTGATTCCTGTGAGTTAGACTGCTCTACTCTTCTTATGCACTAGATATCTCTCTCCAAATATTCTCTACGCATATAGCCTCATGTAAATTAATATATACCTACTACGTGTGTATAGGTCGGCACAGGCAACGTCTCAGTCGCAGAGGAAGTAGCCGAGGTGCAGAAGCTGCTTAAGGCCAGTGGGCTCACTTACACGATGCATTCTGCGGGGACTACAGTTGGTAAGTTCCCCCCTATTCTATCTACTTCCTTCTCTCATATATCGTACTCTACTACTTTTCCCAGTTGAACTGTGGATTAATACTATACGCTAATCGATACTAGAGGGATCGTGGGACGATGTCATGAAAGTCATTGGACAGGCGCATAGCTTAGTCCATTCTAAAGGCGTTGTTCGCGTGCAGTCGTCGATGAGGGTTGGGACTAGAACGGACAGGAAACAGACGGCGGCGGACAAGGTCAAGCGTGTCGAGGACCTTTTGGGCAAGGAAACTACTAGCTCTTAAACACTAACTAGCATGATATAGCATCATCTCAATGCCTTTACCTTGAGAATGGATATGATTAGTAGTTGTCACAAATATAAATTTCATGACTTATTTCTCAACAAGCAACGTGGAGCGATAAGCAGCGATGTGAATGGATTTCATATATTTATGCAAACAGACATTGCTCGCGTACATTTGATATGTTCCACGTCGGGCATTTTCCTACTACATATACACGTCAAATAGTGAGGGTGACGATGACAACAGCATCTAACCCTACCACACACATCTATTTGTCTTCACGCGGGAGCTGTACTTTCTTGTACTTCGGGAACCCGGGCTCCCAGCGACGGCCAAATCGCGTGTACTACGCGCGGACGGTCTGCTTCCTTGATGACTTACGTAGTTCCTTCTCCTTCTCCTTCTCGAGGTACTTCTTTTGTGCCTTAGCGTCTAGGGCGTTGAGCTCGGCGTCGCGCTTAGCCTTCCTTGCCCTGTCGCGCTCGGCTTGTCGTTCCTCGGCCTTCTCCTCTTCGGCTGCCTTTTGGATCTGCTTGATGGTCTCGTCTCGGACAACCTTGATCTTGCGTAGGATCTCTGGTCGGAAGTGGGCCGACGACGCCAGGTGATCGGGGATCCGGACGAAGTAGGCGAAGAGAGGGGCAAGGTCATCGTAGTTGTTAGACGAGGGAAGACGGTATCGTAGGTAGAGGCGCTTGCGAGGAATCGTTTCATCCATCCTATGATATAATTAGCAAGCTTTCCTTTTGTAGGAATTAAGTAAATCGTATGGTCTCAGTTACGTATAACCGAAATAGGTCATACGTAACAGGGAGCGCTTACTTAGTAGGCTTGTCGACGGGTTGGTCGCTGATAATGAGGTACTCAAACAGATCACCAGCTTGTTTGATGGCCGAGGCAAGCTCGTCTGTCAGTAGCGTCTGGGTAACCTCGGCGCTCTCGCTCATGACCGTTGTCCAGATGGGCAGCTTGGCGTTGTCCTTAGTGAAGGTAATAGATAAGTCGTAGCGATCTTCTCGGAGCTTCTTCATATTGTTCTTGTTGACGATGGCCCAGACGAACCCATCGAACGAGCTCTTGGAATCCTTGCTTCTTAGCTCAGCGGCTCCCGGTAGGGCGGGCACAATCTGAGCCTCCTTGCCGTCGAAGGGGTAGATAACAGCCTCGACCGCATCCTCAGGGGCGGCAAAGCTGTCGAAGAAGAAGCTCAAGGCAGTCTCCAAACCAGTCATTATAGGGTTGAAGCGCTTCTTCAGGGTCAACTTGATATCCATGAAGGCGACATTTTGTCGGCCAGTCGCATAACTCGCGTACTCGAACAAGCTCTTGGCTTTTAGCAGCTTCTCGGGGTCCTGGTCAGCTTGTTGTGGTACTCCACGAAAGCCGACAAGCGCGAATTCGCCGGTGAGGATCGGAGCGTGGGCTTTGATCCATGCTCTCGCCTTGGCGCGATTGAGCTTCGTACCAATGAAGTGCAGGGTGAAGATGACAGCAATGATGACCAAGATGATACCCTCAGCTCGGAATTCGCTCAGACTATGACGCTCGTGAACATTGTACCATTTCGTATACGGGTGAACAGTAGGCGCAGGGCCACCGAGGCCAGCACCATTAGAGACAGTTTCGAATGATACAGGCGTTGGCGAAGGCGCATCGGCGAAGTCGGCAAAGTCTAGGTTACGTGTTAGTTATGTAATTAGATATATCGGTAAAAGAATTGAGGTGTAAGAGTTGTACATATATTCGTTGGGCATTGACTTCAGACCAGGTGTTCAAGGAGCAATTCTTGTCGCGTAGCTTATGGATGCGACTTGGGATATAACTTACCTGAATCGGCGGAGGGAACCGGAGTAGCAGAAGACTTGCTACCCCCAATGATGTTCTTTAAAAAGTCCGCCATGGTTTCGGGACTCGTCGCAGAATTTTGGTGTGCGCGGCGAGGTTGAGGAGGTGGAGTCCAAGATCGAGGGTCGAGGATCGAGAGACGTGGAACAATTTGGAGCAATCTCCAATACGTAAATCGCTTAATTACATAACCCGCAAAACTTAAAAGCTACAGCTTAAACCGCCCGGTTGGAACGTGCACACAGATGAGTTGGGGTTTTGGGGGTGAGTCTCCACATCTGGCCCTAAACAAATTGTGGCTTGAACTTTTAACACTGTCCGTGCAGAACTTAATTCGTAAGGTTAGGTTTAGACCCGTTACCCGGCAACCTGCAGTCAAAGAACCTAACGTCAATACGTAGACTTAAAGTCAATACGTAGGTAGTTAAAGCATCGCCGTCTAAATCAAAACCAAAACCTATACACAACATTTAATAAATAATGAATACGATCACAATCCAACCGGAAGAACAAGCGAAGACAAAATGTCGAAACAAACTTCTCTACGTAAATATGGAAAACAATCCAAGAAACCCAAAGCCGATCGATTATTCGTCGACCTACCACAGACACCAATGCGAAATCAGCGCCAGAAAGTAATAGAAGAACAGGACGATGATAATTCCGATAAAAAAGTGCTGGAGCAATTGGTTGGGGGGATCTCTGCTATGGCAATAGAAGATCAAAACATTGCACCACCAGATTCACTCCGACGCTCTCCCAGACGCAAAGGGCAACAGGCTCTCCTAAAACCACCACCACCCCTTACCCCGGCTCAACTCCGAAGACTCCCAGTAACAAGCCCGCCTAAACCGGAAATCCAAGAACAACTCAAGGATGTAGAAGTAGAGAAGGAACTACAAGTGCTTTCCTGGGCCGACATATGCCCACCAGGCGATAAGATCGTCAAAATAGCGGAGGCTTCTTATGCAGAAGTCTATCGCGTGACGAACGAACGCGGAACTAGCATTATTAAAGTCATCCGGATGGAATCGCCGATAAAAGCACAAACAAAAACTCAACAAAAATCCGGGCTCGTTGACGAAGAACCACATTCCGAGTCGGACTTGATGGGCGAATTAAAGATCTCGGAATGGCTTGCCGACATACCAGGCTTCGTCGTTTACAAGGAAAGATATATAGTTCAGGGGAAGGCTTGCAAGGAATTACTCGAGACACACCAGGCATTTCACAAGAAGTTGAAACGGCAGGATCCAGATAGACTTCAATTCTATCCATCTCCAAGCAGATACTTGCCTGGCACCAAGTTCCTAGTAGTTGAGCTAGGTGACGCAGGGACGGCACTTGAGGATTTTGAGCTAGAATCTGCCGACCAGCTGTGGGACATATTCTTTCACGTCACCATCGCTCTCGCTCGTGCCGAAGCTCATATAGAATTTGAGGTCAGTATATTACATCCCCCTTTACCAGACGCCCTAGACTAACGGTACCAGCATCGAGATCTTCACGAGGGAAACTTATGTATCCGGAGGATAACAGAACCGATTCCAACGGCAGACCGAGGGCGTTCTAGCTGCTTTGGATTTTCTGGTCTCGACGTAACGATACTCGACTACGGGCTCTCTCGAGCTCACGCCGATTACGAGGACCAAGATTCGCTACCTATTGCTTATGATCTGGAAAGAGATTTGAGCATTTTCACCAGCGAACATGCGCCGCAGTGTGAAGTGTATAGACGTATGAGATCCTTCATGTTGCGAGGAGATCGGGTGTGTCTACCCCCCAAAAGTCACAAAACACCTTACGAAGAGGGAATTGACGGCCCAATTTGCTGGGCTCAACACGAGCCTTACACGAATGTATTATGGCTTGCGTACATCTACCAATGGATGGTGAAGCATTTCAAGGGACCCAAAAAAGAGGTCAACGCTTTTAAGCGCGCCACGAAGGAATTCTGGACATACCTCAACCCTGATGCTGCCGATCACGTACCGGGCTTCGGAAGCGCTAGTGATATCGTGAGGTTCGCACTGGAGTCGGGATGGATAGAGGAGGACCAGTTGATGGGTATGCGGGATGAAGTGGAGAAATCGATATTATCGGTTCTAGCGACTAATGACTTAGGAAGGGAGATTGACGAGGAAACTTTTGCAGAAGCATATCTGAGAAGATCGCCTAGAAGGCGCTAAAATAATGCCGTGTAAATCGACGGAAATAGGTTTGTCGATCAACGGCGTTCGGGTTAAAGGGTTACAGGATCGAGTGCATGGACCGGCATTGGCATACGGTGGTTAAGGCTAAGGAAGGAAAGGAAAGGAAAGGACGTAGGATACCATTTGCTATAAATTGTTAATTATACCGAGATGGCCTATACGTGATTATGTCTGAAGCCGATCTACTATTCGTACTGGTAGATGTAAGGGCGACTCACTACTAACACTTACTAGGGGGAGTCACATACTCCATCTTGATATCTTGTTTTTGGGTGGCTTTGACTGGCACAACCCAGCTTTAACTTGGTCGAAGCTCGTATAAAGTTCAAGGGAGAGATCGTATCTCCTCACTGCGTGCACTGCTGATCAAGTTGATCCTATCCGGTTCTCATCGCCAACACAGACAGAATGCAGATATTCTCCGAATCATACCAAGTAGTAGAAACAGATCGTGCTCGGGGACCTACATGAGATTATAGTCTATTTAATCTACGCCGTCTAGTATTGATCCGGTTTATTTTCACAGAGCCAATCATCCAGACATGCGAATTAATACAGAATTAATACAGCTTGGTGCGACGTAGCGCAGCGGGAGCTATTAATATATTTAGATATATTTATTGCTTTGGCCTACGGAGAGACCACGCGTTACCTGAACTCACCTGATGGATGCGGTGTAAACTATATCGTTAACAATTATTATTATAATGCGTCCTGTGGGTGAAGCGCTGAGTGATTATGGTTATGGCCTCTACGAATAATGTGTTTTCGCGCCAAGGAAAAGATCAGCGTCTACAGAATCGATTGGCACGTAGATCAAGTTTTCCAGCCGCGCGCAACGGCAAGGCGGCGGCTTGATTTTCCTCTTTTACTTTTCAGCTTCCCGTCGGGATGGTAAACAATAGCCGGTGTAACATCGTGTCCCGTCGCCTTGGCGGGCCTTAGGTCGTACTACGTAGGTAATTAAGTGGATGTGTTCAATGCTGCTTGAATATTTCAGGTTTTTTCGACGTATGTGTATTATGCGTATGCTCATCTTGGAGGTTGACACGTACTCGTTGAACACGAAGTTGCCTAGGTAGTCAAGAAAGAGTAGCGATAGCAATAAACATTTATCCCTTTACAGTAAGGGGGATATTGGGCATCTACTCCTTGCCGAGGCGGATGTATACATACGTGTAGTGTAGTAAGAGGTAAGCAAAGTACATTAGCGCGCCAGCGTGGGAGGCCGACATGATCTCCGGGATAGTCCTAATGATTCGAAATGATTTCAATTAGGAGACCAGCTTTTGACGATGAAAAAGAACCAATAATGTTGTTGACGAGACCCTCATGCGATTTGGTGATCCTTTCGAATTGGAGACAATTATGTAAAAATACATCATATTCAAAAAGACAAAGTCACGAAGTTCCGAGATTGTATGTAAAATATAAGGGTTTTAAGAAATAAGATACTTACCTTTTTGGAATAGTCACGTACCTCCGACATGGTCCCGGAGATCATTTCGAAATCTTCAAATTATGTCGGTATAAGGATATGTGTATTTAATTAAAAAATAAAAGAAAACATATAAGCGCATACTGGCGAAGCTATTAAGTGCATATATTTATTTACACATACCATTATATTATTATTACGAATAGTTGAAAATACGAATATATCACTTGTTACGATGAGGCTCGAATTACAGGCTTATAAGTACGATTACAATTACAATTACGATTACAAGTCTACGCGCTTTACGATTGAGCTAAGTCTTACGTTGCTACGATTTTACGGGAAACAATAGCTGGCCTGTTGTTGCAGTATATAAGGCCGCAACAGGGCAGGAGGCAGTCACTACCTACTAAGATATGGGAGGCAATAAGCACCTACCTAAAATCATCCCCGAGATCGTTTTGAAAGGCTGAGATCGTTTAAAAAAGGCTGAGATTGTTTCGGAAGGCTAAAATGGTCTTAGAAAGCTAAAATCATACAAATTCAACATGATCCCTGTGACTATTTCAAATATGAGGCTATTTTCACTAAACATCGTCACGGAGACTCGAAATGATTCGATATGCAATATTATCCTGGTAATCATGTCGGGATATTGTAATAATATTCAACATTTTAAAATAATCTTATAAGGTGACATAATCCCTGAGATCATGTCCCCCCACCACCCAGGCGCGGTAATGTATGTATGTATTATGGATAGGAGGTTGGCAAGTTCCAAGTTGTGGCATCAAATTCCCTATTTCAAATAGGCTTTGGTGAAAGGGTCTTAAGGGGTTGTGGAAATGCTGACAGGTATTTTACCTTCCCCTAATACCTTAATAACTACCTACCAATAGCGGTAACATCCGGTCTTTAGGACCAATAGAATAATATGAATAACTTTAAACCTTTTCTATGACCCACATTAGCGCGTTTCAGATCCCACCCGATCTTAAGCTTATGGAGATAAAATATACATGTAGGTACATAGGCACATGGGTATTGAGTCACTTCGTACCTGGCAGGACTGCAGGACTGATTTTCCTTTTTATTATTAAGGGGGAAATGATCAGCGAAATCTACTCGTCATGTCACTAAAGTGGCCCTGCAATTCTAGCCCGCCTTCGATTCCTCGACAAGGCGAAAGAACAAGACAATTGCCAGGTTGCCAGGGAATATGGAAACCAATATAGAAAACCAAACGAAACTTGATCCCGGCAGCCCGGCTAGTCTAGTCAATCGATCCCAGGCCCTATCGATTCCTCCATAATACATGCATAATATATTCGTTCATCAAGGAAAAAAAAGGAGCTGGGCGGAGATGAACAAGATGAACAAGATGGGGACCCTCTGTTTCGAAATACATGCATAAGACTTTTAATTGCAATATTAATTGCAATAGGGGAACATGTAGGTCTTATGTTGTTTCTCAATACCTGTTTCTCAATACCGCCTACTATCTGCATGTAAACGTACCTACTTACATACATGTATGTAGGTTCTTATATATGTTGCAAAGGAGGGGAGGACCCTTACCGCAAGTCTTTTTCTTGCATCTAGAAAGAGAGGAGATAGGGTTACTTTTCCCGGCTCAAACCCTCGAATTTCTGTCTTCTCTCTCGGCCTCTTTGGGGCGGATTTGCCGCTAGTCCTGTCGTTCCCCTGCCATTCCCCTGCATGACGAATCGACGAATAGCTTCGCGCCAACCATTCTCTGCTTAGCTTTGCAGGTGTGTGGCATGGGAAGACTGACCTATCATGCAACGTCTTCCAACCTAAACTGGCCCTAGCAGCCCAGCCAGCCCAGCTTTTAACCTACCAAAATCCACCAGAACCCACCAAAGCCCACCCAACCCCTTTCCAAATCTCCACCTTCACGTCAACCTACCTTGCCTACCACCTTGCTTACCATGGCATGTCTGAATTACACCTGCATAAGGTACCGAAGCTACTATGTACTATCAGATGGTTTCTATTTTCTTGCCGAGCCGGACTGGCTACCCATACAACCATGCCCTACGGTCCCATAGGCCATAGGCTGGAAGATCGTGGTCCACTAATTAATATACAAACCTCCTCCGTAGTCTTCTAATTTTTCTCTTCTCCCCTCTTCACCTTGCAGAGCTCTATCCGCTGTCTTGGGCTTTAACCGTTCGCTCATTTGCTTGTCGCGATTCACTCTTTCAAAGCTCCGCCGGCTGAGTCTACCGTTCATTTACCAAACAAGTCTTTTGTTTGTCCCTTCTTTCTTGGACTAGTCCCCCTATCAGAGCTCAAGTCGAGACTTCAAATCACTGCTCACAGACCACTCCGTCAGACAATCCTTATCAAGGGCCTGGTCCGGTGTTGACATTTATAAAGGAATATCATTCCCTGAAACAAAAAGAATTCTAGGCACTACGATCGGTTGCCCATCACAATAGAATACCTAATACACCTTGAGGCATACGAAAAGGGAAGCAAACATGAAGTACGCAACTGTTGGTGCTTTGGCCTCCGTGGCCGCCAGGGCTGCGGCGGACAAGACGGACATGACCTTTGCCGTCCTCCATTTTACCGGTCAACACACGTTCTTGACCGAAGGTCCCATAGATCCCGTCGTCAACCCCGGAACGCAAGCAACCCATTATCACAGTATCATGGGAGGTAGCAACTTCGGCCTTTCTACTGCGGGTGACGATCTCTTAAGTTCGGATTGTACTACGACTACCATCAAGAACGATAAGAGCAACTACTGGGTTCCATCTCTCTTCTTCCAAGACCCCAAGGATGGCACCTTCGAAAAGGTCCCTCTATATTACATGAATGTGTACTACTTGTATGTTCTCCTATGACTTATAAGTGAGATTTATTTATCTAATAGTTGTTTAGCTTCGAGCCCACCAACGGCACCATCGAGCCGTTCCCCGTTGGGTTGAAGATGTTGAGTGGTGATACCAAAACCAGATCTCCTCCCGCGTTCGGAGGTGGAAGCAATGTTGATCCTACCAAGGGCCCAATCCAGCCAGTTCAGTGGACTTGCCCTCGACAGAGCTACGATCCTCCGTCTTACCCCGTGGATTCTGACGGAACCATGGCCGGTCTTCAGGACCCTAACAACCAGGGCGCAGGTGCGGGTTTCCCCCTTTACGACTGCGACGGCACCTACTCTCCCCTCCGTCAGGACATCCACTTCCCTTCGTGCTACAACCCCGAAGCCGGTCTTAATGACTACGAGAACAATATGGCATGGCCTACCCCTGTGAACGGACTACTAACCTGCCCCGCCGGATGGACCCATGTCCCTCACCTCTTCTACGAGGTCTACTGGGATACTCCCTCGTTCAAGGATAGGTGGACACCCGACGGAAAGACCCAGCCTTTCGTCCTGTCCAACGGTGATGCTACCGGTTACAGCTCGCACGGTGACTTCATCTCCGGCTGGGACGAGGACACCCTCAAGACTATTATCGACACCTGCAATGTTGGTACCCTCGGCATGGAGCACTGCCCTACTATTCCCGGCGGTGTCAACGACGACCAGAACTGCACGATCGAGCCTGCTATCGGTACCATGGTGAAGGCCGCGCAGACTCTCAAGACCCTCCCTCTCGGCTGCCCGGTTACTGGTTGGGGCCATGGTAATTCCAGCGACTCCGATTCCGACTCTTCCTCGGCGCAGCCTGCTACCTCGACCGTGAGTAACTCCCGGATCCATTTACTTCCTTTTCCAACTTGTTTCGCTGCCTTCTTCCTGTGTCTCTTCAACATGACCTAGTATTCCGAATACGGACCAAGTTATAAAAATATCGTTACTAACACCGGATGTGACAGTACAAGGCAAGCAGCGCCGCTGAGGCATCTTCCGCGCAATCTTCGACTGCTGAGTCGGATTCGGTCCCCACCGGAAATGCCTTTATCGAGAAGCCTAACTCGTCCACCGTGACTGCAGCACCTGCCGTCACCGCCGCTGCAGTAGAGGAGAGCAATCCCAATGTTGACACCGTCTGGGATGTCGTATACGTCACCACGACTACCACTCTGCAGCCCGGAGCCACCCCTGCTGTACGCAGACGCCGTGCTCCTTCGCACAGCCATGGCCACATCAAGCGCCACCAGCACAACGTACACGGCCGCCGATAAGCAGGTGCGCGAGTGGCCAACCAAGCCAGTCAATTATTTGATTCTATGTCCATACACGATTTTGTAGGGATTGCGTGGCGCTGTCGAGGGTTGGTCGCATCATAGAGGATCCATGGGAGGGCATGTGATATTGGGAAGTTTTTGCTTTGCTATTATTCTTGGATATGTACCTAGGGTGGGAAAGCCCGCGAGACATAGAAAAGTCGAGCGACGCCTCGCTGTCGATACCTTGATCAGGGGCGCACTTAAAAATTGGGCGATGTACGGGTCACATTTAGAGGATACGTAGCTTGCGCTCATCTTCACTTCTTGATGTAGCATATTTGTATACAATTTATGAACATGATTGTTCGAATTTGATTATACATCTGCATAGAGATTTAATTTTAGACTCTGAGCGACTCATTTATGGTTGGTAGTTGTCCTTGTGATTTATATTCTCTTTTGTTCTAAGTATGCTCGTGGTAATCCAATTTCATCGGCAGGAAAAAGCGATATAGATCTGAATATAAGCTAGAGAATCTGTAAATATGTATATCAACTAATACAGTGTGCAGTAAGCAATCCCCTGTTCACGAAGCCGCCGATTCGAGTTTCGAGGTGAACATTAAATATGTCAGGCGGTGTCTTGATCATAGACGTAGGCTCTATCCTACGTCTAAAGAGGTATGCATGGAGAGAATATTGGTTAGATCCAGAGCACCTAGGAGATCGCAGATATATTTGCGACGTTAAAGACTATTACCGGGTTGGATATTCGTCTTGGCTTGGACAAACATTGATACCATATTTGAATATAATAGGGATTCTAATATACCGTTATCAGTCGGAGTCTTACAGCGATATATTCTTTTTATTCAAGTTAACTACCTAGGTAGGTAGGTATATATCAAGTTGGATATTATCCTTAGAAATGGTATTCTATATCAATCATCAAACCCATTCCACTCCCCCTCATCAGAATCGCTTTGGCTACTGTCATTGCTGCTCAAGTCGCTCTTGGCTTCAGAATCCATATCGTAGTCTTCTCCTTCACTCTCTTCATCTTCTTTCTCTCCCTCGTTCGCACCACGCTGAGTATCATCAGCTCGTGCACATTGATCGGCCCTCTTACCACTACCCACAGAACTAGGGCCATATCCCGGCTTAAACGTCGGCATACCCATGCTATCTCTAATAATGCGACCACTATCATCGCGAATATAAGGACCATCGCCATCCTCGAAAGCAGATTTCACATCGCGGACAAAACCAGCAACAAAGAATCCCATGACGCCCCGCCCATCGTCTTTGTAAGATCTAATGCACGCCTCGGCAACCTCAAAATCCCCGTCGCTCGCTTCGACGGATCCCCGAACCGGCCACTCGCGAAGACCTCGGACCTGCTGGTCCTGCCGTAATATGCGCCAGCCCCTCTCCTTAGCAATATCGGATTGTAGAGCTTTTAAGACGACTTGCTCGTTCTCCTGGGCGTGGATTGAACAAGTCGAGTAAGTGATCTTCTTCGCAGCGGGGAACTTGAAGGCGTGGAGTAGCAGAACAAGTTGAAATGATGATAGTGCTTCTAAGCGTGCCTCCAATTCCTTTTTGGAGGTAACTACTGTTTCCTTCCCATCATCATCGACCATGATCGGCTGTGCTGTGTCCTTACCAGCCTCGGAATCATCACGTTTCCGCTTACGATTGGTGTTAGGGAGCGGCTTCTTGAACGCGCCTGGGACGTCGGGAAGGTATATCGCCGGCATTTCATCTCTACCAACTATACCACTACCCGAGCAGCTGGGATCTAGAAGCAAGCAGCCAACGTTTGCGAACAGTTCGGAATTCGGATCGACCCTAAGGAAGTCCTGACCGAAGCTCATTCTCGTGATTTCCTTGGCACCAGCTAGCTTTACCATCTTCTCTAGGGTCCGCGACCGCTTTGGATCTTTCTCAAACGCAAATACGGTCTGAGTACATCCCTCCTTCTCTGGGACCCGAGAATGTACGATGGCTGCGAGATGGGTTGTTTTATTCCCAGGCGCCGAACAGGAGTCAATGACATCGCCATCTTCAGAGCGAGGATCTAGTAGGTACGCGGGGAAGCAAGAAGCCTTGTCCTGCAGTATTATAGCTCCAGACGTATAGGCTGCCGTCTTGGTGATCTCAAAGCTAGGTGATATAGCTACCAAGTTCGGGATATGTTCGTCGACATATAAGAATTTTCCAGGAGCAGCGGTGACCTCGCCAACGCTAAGAACCCTGGTGAAAGCAACGAAAGTGGTTGCTAACTGATCCTCAATGGTAGTCTTTAAGACGTTCACACGCACCCATCGTGGATAGGCGGCTGCCCCGCCCAAGAATTCGGCAGTAACTTGCTCCCTGAGGGCTTCGACAGACCCAGCTTTCCTCCGTAGACGTGCCCTAGTGAACTCGGCGTTCAGACGCGCCTTATGACGCTCAATTGAAGCTCTGAGACCATGACTAGCAGGAAGCGCAATACCTTTCTTGGATAATATGAAATCATGGACGAGCAGTAGAGCCAGTAAGGGGCTAAGCTATGTATCCCTAGGTAGTTAGCAAGGCTGGGGGGCGAGAGGCTATGAGTTTTCCTATCGAGTAGCTCCTAAGGTAAGGGTGCTCACCTTGCGCTCATGACGTAAAAGTTCCGAATTATCAATAACTTCTTTTAGCACAGGACTCCATTTGCAAGTCTCCAATGCTAGGGCGTAGACTTGCTGCTGAAGAGACTTTAGGTCCTTCTTCCCAAAGATGCGAGTTTTCAAGTTGCCGCCAGTAGATGGCGTTGCCGATAGTATATCGACTGTCTCATGATACAGAGACATTCTTCCCGGAGCATGTTCAGCCGCATGCTCAGGGGTACAGGACGTTGGTTGTACCGTATGTCTTGCATAGGGGATTGTAAAAACGAAGGTTTGCGATGTGCAACTCGAAATGCAAAATCTTGGGTCGGGATCTAATCGATAAGGAAATCTACCATGCAACAACTCGGCAATCTGCGCGCTAAGGGACTAGGTAGTGTAGGTACCTAGGTAGCTTGTATTACTAGCCACATCTGATAACTACGCTGCGGCTGATTTGCCATTTTTAAAATGGATGTTTGCTTTGATTGTGCAAGTAATTTTGTACATTACCTCAATACATATTTCCACCAATATTAAATCCTAGGTACCTACATACCTCTATGTAAGAGTAGGATCTCCGAACTATTACCCAGCTTGTTTAGGGCTTGTTTAGGTGGTCGATGAATACGAGACATATCAAACTATTACAGCCACTTTTCATTTTATCGAGAGCATTTCACCTAGGCAACTTCGATAATTCATTTTTCCAAACGCCTGGAAAGGGCATCGTATGTTTTATATCCTCAAGGATCGAGATCCGGGTCCACTAGCTTTGTGCTTCGCTGTCCATCAAAGCTGAAAATCTGCCACCTGAGCGGCATGTCTTTCGGTCCCGTTGTACACGCATACGCCTCATATGAATTCGAGATGGCCTTTGGCTGGCCTTCTCCAAATCACTCGTCCGGAGTCTTGGCGACAAGCTAATTCAACAGTTTCGATCGTTGTCCGGACTAAACTGTGAGATTCAGTACATATAGTTATCCCACGCAGCCATACAGTAGTTTGTACTTCCGTGTGATGAGCCTTGCATGCAGGTTGGCAGGTTGGGCACCGGGCACCGTAAGCGGAAAGGCCGATCGCATTGTCAATCAGAGGCAGCCATGTGCCCTCCCGAGAGACCAGATCCAGTGAGGAAAACGGAACGGGTTTTTATAACATTGCGAATCGAACATCGTCTCCTGTAAGTACCTATCTAAATAGGTACCTAGGTATGCTCGGAAATCGTGTCACTCCGATATTTATCACGGACCCGAAATAACGCCTCGAAACTTGTGAACGAATCTCTCAGCTCGGTAGTGTGGATTCCTATTTGTTATATGTGATTATCTCGATCTTATGTATTAACCATCCTACATACGACTAAATGAGTCTGTGACGTGTACTTTAACCAATCAAAATACAAACAAGGCTCGATTTTACATACTACGTATGTATGTGCAAGATGAGATGGGCGGAGATGGCGGAGGGTCCGTCAGCCAAGCCCGCATCTACTAATAAGATCATCATCGTGCCCAATAGTTACACAGGTATCTTCTTTATTGAGAGGCAAGTCGGATGGTCGGAGCTTTGATGATACCGTCTTCATAGGATTCCAAAAAACACCAAGGATCCTTCGTAAGCCTGATAGGGCCACGCGATCGAAGGGACGCCACGCAGTTGCGATTCCTGTTTAGATCCCTTCTAACCTCGGTTTCGGTAGATTTTCCTTTCTCTCAATACCTATTACAGTAAATACAGCCCCGAGGGCTGCATATGATATGGATGTTGCGCCGTCCTGTTGATTGGTGCCGTATAAGTCTCACTCTCTCGGAAAGGGGACGACGGGTTTTGCGACCAACACAAACGTGCGGCTACATATGCGTCCTAATTGAATCCCGTCCTGTGCGTCCTGTCAGTGCGGTAGAACAAGCAAAACACTATGATTTCACCAATCATAAACAGGGGAGAGAGAAATTAGAGATGCTTAGATAGTTTCACTGGAGTTATTTTAGAGGCCGTTGATCAAACTGCGAAGTTTTATGCTTAAATCAAGCCATCGCAAAAGAGTGTAGTTAATGCGAAATAACTATCATACACAAGTTGACAAATTGACAAATGTTGGTGAATGTATAGTCGGATCGGGTTTGGAATAAATCCCGTATCATCATCATTACTATCCAAGCCTGTAAAGGTCTCGCAGTCCCGTCAGGTTGGGACTAATTAGTACGGTTAGTACGGTTAGTACACATTTAGACGTTGATCAAGCTTAAAGGATCCATGCGATTCGCAAATATTGACGTCGCCTACTCCGGCAAGTCCCATTTGGTAGGGTGTTATTTGGGAACAGTCTACGTCTAGAACCTTGGAGAATGTAACAATGGGACTCCGGAGCTTATGTCATGGATATCATATATGGAGATGAAAATCAAACATGCATACAGCACTAACACACTGACACCCTTAACACACACACTCTCTTTAAATCCGACTACAATGTGGATTTGGTGAGATGGTTGCCCGCGTTATTCCTCTGGCCCAACAGGCACGGAGAAGGGTTTGGACATGTTCAAAAATAGACCAAGGGTTTTAAGGCCTCAGCTGAATCAGATTGCATGACTTGTAGACTACATGGCTTGTAGACTAAAGGATGTAACATTCCAAACGGATCTCATATGAATCACTGCCTTTCACGTCAAATCAATACCTTTACCCAGCATACTCGATTTGTAGGGACCGAGCAGCGAGATGCCGGATGTGTTACACCAGACGGTATCCATAAGTACCTAAATCCGTGTCCAAACAAAGAAATTGTATCTACATTAGTCTGTAAATATTTCCCCAGCGTGACCTATATATTACTTTGATAGCTCGTCCGCAGGGACTGTCTTGGCTAATCCCTTTGGTTGGGACATTTCTTGTATACAATATACTTACATACACTTACATACATACCCACATACATACATGCCTCATAGATAATAAGCTTCTCTTACTCTTATTTCTACTCCCCCAAGACATAAGAAGAAAAAAAAGATATTTTGTAGGTTGAGTAAGACTTCCCATATTACACCTCGTTCTCATACGAGACTACCACGACTTGCCCATCATGTCGTCTCCCGAATCGTCTTCGGACGAGTCGTCCGCTACCGTGACGGAACAGCAACATCCTCCTCGCCGTGATGTGGAAGCACAGAAACCAAGCGAGAAGCTATCGTACTGGCATCGCCAGTTTGATCTGCCCGGTGTTACCCCCGCAGTGACGGAATGGAAATATAGGGGAAGCGGGACAGCGGACGACCCTTTCATAGTCGACTTCCTTCCCGAAGACCCCAAGAACCCGATGAAGTTTTCCACGACGAAGAAATGGGGTATCACGGCTTTACAGGCCATTGCCGTTCTTGCGGTTACGTTCGTCTCCACGGCTTATTCGGGGGGTATTGGTGAGGTTATTCGTGAATTCGGTGTTAGTGAGGAAATCGCTATTCTCGGCATCTCGCTTTTTGTCCTTGGTTTTGCTGTAGGGTACGTATCGGTTTATATTGTTCTTATCGACTACCTAGTGCTATTATCATACTGACATGTTGTTTAAAGGCCGTTGTTATGGGCTCCGTTGTCCGAGATGTATGGTAGACAATTACTATTCTTTATTACGGTAAGTTGAACATTCGCTCTAGATTCCCTTCGTCAGATAATAGGCACCCAAGTTATAAACAAACACTGACACTAAACTTATATAGTATGGAGCCTTAACCGCGTTCAACGCCGGCGCGGCTGGGTCTCCGAATATTCAGTCGCTCATCATCCTCCGTTTCTTCGCTGGTACCATCGGAAGTTCGCCCCTGACTAATTCTGGCGGAGTCATCGCCGACATGTTCGGTGCTAAGGACAGAGGTTTGGCTACTGCTATATTTGCTACCGTATGTTATCCACCCAACCCAACTCAGTTTCACAACTGTACGAAAACTAATTTCCATTCTTCTAGGCTCCTTTTCTCGGTCCGTCTATTGGTCCAATCGCTGGTGGTTTCCTCGGCACAGCAGGAGGATGGCGGTGGGTACGTAACTATTCTACCCCCTATTCACCCCAAGTAAATATCTACTAACTCTCATCCATGTATTAGGTTGAAGGTCTAATGGCGTGCTTCACCGGGCTCCTGTGGTTTATCTGCACCTTCCTCGTTCCCGAGACATACGCGCCTATTCTCCTCCGTAGACGAGCAGAGAAGTTATCAGAGATGACTGGAAAAGTTTACGTATCCAAGCTTGATGCCGGCAAGCCCAAGAAGACCGTTGGCCAGGAGTTCAAGATTGCCCTGTCTCGTCCTTGGATCCTGCTCTTCCGCGAACCGATCGTTCTTCTTACTTCGCTTTACATGGCTATCGTGTAGTACGTACCCCTTGAACTCTCCCTGTCTAACGCACAATTACGAAATATTATGAGAGAATGCTAACCTCTATCTTCAGTGGAACCTTATACATGATGTTCGCCGCCTTCCCAATCGTCTACCAGCAGAATCGTGGGTGGTCCGCGGGTGTCGGCGGTTTAGCTTTCCTTGGTATCGCCGTCGGTATGTTAGTCGCGGTCTCGTACAGTATATGGGACAATACGCGATACGCCAAGACCATGGCAGCTCATGGAGGGAACGCCCCTGCTGAAGCGAGGTTGCCACCCGCCCTAGTCGGCTCCGTCCTGTTACCCGTCGGGTTATTCTGGTTCGCGTGGACTTGCGGTCCCAACATTCACTGGATCGTATCCATCATCGCATCTGGTTTCTTCGCTACAGGACTGGTCCTTGTCTTCCTCAGCTTGATGAACTATATGATTGACTCATGTAAGTCGTAAACCCCCTATTACAAAACAACAAGACATATTGCAAGGATATAAGTAGGTGTCTAACACAGAAGCAGATGTCATCTACGCCGCCTCAGTCCTAGCCGCAAACTCCGTCCTCCGATCTATCTTCGGCGCCGCATTCCCGCTATTCACGACGGCCATGTACACCAACCTGGGGATCCACTGGGCGAGTTGTATCCCCGCGTTCCTCGCCCTAGCGTGTCTACCTTTCCCATTCCTCTTCTACAAGTTCGGCGCGCGTATCCGCATGAAGTGTAAGTTCGCCGCCGAAGCCGCCAAGGTCCTCGAGAAGATGCGCACGAGAAACGACCACGACGGTCCGCCGGGTCCGCCGGGTCCTTCGGTGAAGCCCGAGAAGTTGGAGAAGACGGCCGAGGAGTCGAATTGAGTTAATGCATTTCATACCTAACCTACCTCCTAAGTAATAGTATCACGGGGCGAGCCAGGCGGATTAGACTGCTAGTACATAGCATATGATTTTGGGGAAAAGTAGAGTCATTTTGGGCATGCTATGCGTAGTTTTTTATCATCTATCATCACGCAGCATGTGGATAGAATAGGGCGTTTCTGCGGAATAAGGATAATCTTACTGGGCTACGATAGAATATTCATACCTGTCGAATAGAGCCCCGGTGATTGAGAGATTTAGCCATATAGTTAATTACAAAATCTCTACTTTGTCTAGTAGTATGAACCATTTTAGAGCTCATCGCGACCCGCCACCTTGACTTTGACACCTGGTATCTTCCTCATTGATATTTTTTGAGTAGCCTTGATCCGTCCGCCTAGGTGGTCATCGTACGTAGTTGTCACGCCGGGTGGCGTCCAGGGTTTGATGCGTCCTTGCCAGACATCTAGACCCCAGCCTTGAACCTCACTCGAGGACCACCCCTTGCCCTTGGGGTAAAGGTAGATCCTATCCTTCGAGAGTTGGTGGACTGCGCCGGCTGGAAGCACGGTTGGATCAAGACCGAGCTTCGCGGGGAGATCGGGGAACTCGAGGGGATCGACAGTGACCATGGTTAGGCTCTTGTAGTTACCGCGAGCTATCTTGTTTAAGTCTTTTCGTATCCCAGCGCGCTCTGCCTCCGTAGCAGCAAAGACGTAGACCATTGACCATCCACGCTGCATCATTTTTAGTAAGCTTTCGCTACTTGGAGTTGAAATATAGGGATAATCATATCACTAGAAGATACATGAAGGAATGATTCTGAAATGAACTCACGTCGAGGAACCGCTGATGGTTGTGTGGTAGAAGCTCCCCTATGACCGGCCGCGAGGCCCCCTTTACGAAGGCTTCGAGTGCGGCGGCATCTGAAGGGTTGTCGAAGTCATGTATATCACCGTCGAGCGGTTTGTAACATTTAACGACCGGCGCGGTTACTTTCTCTACCTCCAGAGCATCGTCATCGGTCGCCACTCCGAACGTGAATTCTTCGCGGTACCGATCCGCCACATCGGCGAAAGCAGCCTTGGATGCCTCGTCGTCCGTGCTGAGGTAGGCGATGAAGACTGTCTCGTCTGCCTTTTTGAAATCCTCTAACGTCGCAGCATTAACCTCTGAAATAACGGGGCGCTGTACGCGGTCAGCCCAAGCGAGAAGACTGCGAGTCGTTAGTTGACTTCTACTTTCATATGTAGACTGGAATCCCAGGGAATTCACGAACGCTGATGCTCTTCGAGGGCCTGTATATGTTGATACAGGTTCTCCCTTGCTAAATAATTTCACAGTTGTAGATAAAGAGACTCCATGTGAAGCGCATATAGCGGCGTTCGCCGTACAGTCGATACTGACAAACGGCACTTTTGCCTCGGGAAGCGCTAGTGACCATTCCGTTTCTAAATGTTCCGTCTTCTTGCTTTACTCATATGGTATTAGCAGTTGGCCTAAATTAGAAGGGTTGTGAGAGTACTAACTCCGAAGGCTTTATCATAAATATCAGGTTCCGCTTAACTCAGAATACGGTTCCCCCGGTAGAAAGACTCACATTTATAACTTAGGTACTTAAATGTTAGTCTTATGCCGTAAGATAATCAAGCTAAGTCAAACTATTCTCCACTTACAAACGACTACGGTTGCTGCTTCGTTATTCTTGAGAATAGATTCAAGATCAGGCCCCGAGATATGTTCCCATGTATATGCGATGTCGAAGAATAACGTATAAACATATAGTAGGATTATCGCGAGCTGCGACATGATTGCTAGTTGCTCATTAGATTTAAAAAATCACTAGACGGCAATTATGAATTACGAATACGGAATAAAACAGGATCTATCATATTGGAGCTCTCCTAGGGTCATCAACTAATGTACAGCCTACAGGTGCTGAGGTAGTAGTGTATGGAGTTATATTAGACAAGGGACTCTTAGTTGATTCAGCTGACGGTCCGTCTGCCACTGTTAAGCTGGTCATATCTTCGCGGGCTGTATACTATGTAGGAGCTTCGATAATATTTCGAGGCTACGTTCACCCTTTTTGACGATGAAAGTTGATACATATCGTAGAAATATTAATGGTGTCTACCCTAACGGTATGGCAGCTCCTTGGCGCATCAGAATTGTGAAGCAAGAGTGGAAGAACGGAAAATGGTAGGAATAGGATGGATTCAAGCTACCAGACTGACTCACTAGGCTGGTGTATGTTGCCAGTAAATGTCTACAGTGAAACGATAGTAATGTCCCCCGATGACGCGTTCGATAGCTGGGACGAAGTTTTATACGCTGACTTGACTATGGAATAACTGTAAGAGTCTTATACTTGCCTGGTATCTTCAAGAACCCGAATAATGGGATATATACAATGACCAGTTGTTGGATATGGACATCAAATCTGAATAGGTATGACCGAATACTACGATATTGAACTCGCATTTGAGCTGAGATACATTCATACATGACAGGGAAATGGCGCGTAGACACGGCGAGACGACACAAACTGCTGAGAGCAATTGGACATGCATAACGTATTTCAGATTCAAGAGTGACACACCCAAACGCCCGAAGAAATTGAAATATGCTTGAATCGTGTGACGTTACTTACAAAAGCTATCGGAAACAGAACACAGCCGCGAATGTGTTACTTCAACGTAAGGCGCAATAAACGCTGAAGTTGTCCTCGAATGAGTACGAAACATTTTGGCATAATTTCCCGGCATCTGGCAAAAACGGCCGGTACCGAACCCCAATTGGGCGACTCCCGACGATCTTCGAACAGGGATCGGAAATTACATACACAGCTAAGGATCAGATGGAGATCAACACCCACCTTACTAAAGAGGAAATCTTACGATTACCCCTGTTAGGTAGTTAGGTGATCCCAAAACTACAACTCTAAGCACTCAAGATTCACAGCGAATCAAAACTAGCCATTGGAAAACAGACATCGAATGAAGTAATTTTCGTAGGCATTCGACGCCTATCAACGCTATTAAGGATTAAGTACATATGCAACCGAACCGTTCTAGTTCTAGTTCACGCCTCATATTGACATGGCCTTCACGGCTTTCGAATCATTAACAGAGAAAACCAAGATTGTTCGCTTAAGCGAAGAGAAGAGCGGCGACACCGGCAGCGGCGGCGAGGAGACCAGAGCCGGCCATGGTGGAAGCACCAGCAGTGGGGATGGGGCTGCCAGTGGGGTAAGAGCTAGTGGGAGGGTTGCTGATTTTAGATGTTAGCTTTGCTACTTGGATAGCTGCAGATTTATAGGATTACTCACGAAGCAGTGTACGAGCCAGTGGGGTAGACGCCAGGGGCACCGGGAGCGACAGGAGAACCGGTGCCGACGGGAGCAGAAGGGCTGACGGTGACAGTGGAGTAGCTGACACTGGTGGTAGGGACACAGGTGGTGTAGGTGATGGGGATCACCGAGGTAGGGTAGGGAGCAGACGCGGAAGGAACGCCAGGGGCGGACTCAGAGGAGCCGGCAGGGGAGCTGGCCGGGCCCGAGGGGGATCCGGGAGCGGCCGAAGAGGGAGTAGCAACGGGGTAAGAGGGAACAGTGCTGAAGCTGGAAGCAGGGACAACAACGCTGGCGCTGCTCTCGACGGCGGCGACGCTGCTGCTGCTGAGGACAGGGCTGGAGACAGCAGGCTGAGACTGGGAGGGAGTCTCAGCGGGGTAGCCAGGCTGGGACGCAGAAGGGACCTCAGCGGGCTGAGAACCAGAAGGAGAACCAGAAGGAGTCTCGACGGGGTATCCAGGGACGGTCGCGGAGCTGGACACCGGGTAGACGGTGCTGCTGGTGACGGTAGACCGGGCCGGGCAGTTGGTGACGGTGGGACCGCAAGAGGTAATGGTGACATAGTCAGTCTCGTAGAGAGTGCTGCCGGCCATAGCGGCACCAGCGAAGAAAACGGCTCCGGCGAAACGCATTTTGAAGGTATTTGGATATTGAACGTAAAACGAACAAGTAGTCTAAGTGGCTTCGAAAAGGTGAAAAGAATGTAAAAGCTGAAAGGCTTATAAGAGCGTTGTGAAAGAGTGGACGACCGAAGTCAAAGCTGAGTTAAGTCACTAAAAGTAGCGGTGATGGCTTAGTGAGTTGAAGGAAAGAAGAAGGAAAGACGGTGTCGATGGAGGCGGTCGGGTATTAATAGCTTAAGCAGCACAAAGGATTCCGAATAGGGGACGATCCTCGCGGGTTGGGAAATTAAACTGAATAGACACCTCCATGGTCCTTGGAGCTAGCGTGTCCAGGGGTTTGTACATACATTACGGAATACAGAAGAGCACATCAGCGATGCATCAGCGGTGGAGGTTGTGGGCAAGCAGGCAAGGAACCGGCAAGGAAGCATAGACAGCTGGGGTTAGGTATGTCGAAATGCCATGGGATTCGCTCCACTTGACTTTTACATACCATCCAATTTGATTTTGAAAGCTTGTAGTTCTTTTGTGAGCTTCAGAAGAGTTAATTATAGAAACAAGTTTCAAATGCTTCTTAGAACACCTTGCTATTCTATTGACTTGTTTACTTTCATCTACTCGGCTCATTGTTTGGGCCATATTGTCATATTCCATGTGGCGTAACGGGGCCGAACAGGTACCATCGTTTCAAGCAAAAGGTGAAGGTGACGGATAGATAGAGACGGTCGGTTGGTGGCGGACGCTGACAGGGGGGACTAACTCCGCAAAAAAGTGGTAAATCTTTACCACTTATAAATGGAATCGGCTAGGATCAGGAACAACAGCGGAGCTGAGTACCACCGAGGAAGTATTTTAGAAGATCAGATTGGTCCTTCTGAGAGGCCACCGGCAAACAAGCATTGATTGTGTGAAACGACCTCCATATTTCGTAAAAGAGACCTAAGAGAGGCTAATATTTAACACACTTGGCGGTAAAAAGAATAGGGCTTAAAGCTTTTGTAGGTATACGAGATATATCTGGGTATATCGCTGTAATTCTTGTACATAATACGCTGAAGAGGCCTTCGAAGGCGTAAGTAGTATACGTAATGTCCATATGTACGGATCCGTATATACACTACATCTGTCACATGTCGATCTATGCATACGCGTATGTTACTATGTATATTCCAACGGGAAGGCGAAGAGAATACATATCACATCATATTATAGGCGTGATTACAGAAGTATTCACTTTCCATTAAGAGATGGGTTTTCCCCGCGGCGCGTCGCCGACTCGCCGACTCGCTCGTTCGTCCAATGTTTGCTCTTTTGTTCTTCAGGGGTGTCTCCTTTTTAAGCCACCCAATTCCCACAAGAAACTGGTGGCAGCAAATCTGCGCCAATGCAGCCCCGGCGTTGCAAAAGAGTACGCTAATGCAGGAACATACGTTGGTTCTCCCTAGATGACAAGATGACAAGATCTACGGACCTAATATCCAAATTAAACGGGAGGCTTGATTAGATCTTTTGTCCCCTCCAGTCAGCCAGTCAGTCAGTCCGTTTGTAGTGTGGTAGGTAATAGGACATCCAACATCGAGGAAGCAGGCGCTTGGTCCAGCTTCGCCTTAGATGTCCTTAGTTAGCTGGGTTCTATCATTGGATGTCGAGTCAAGGGTTTGCTACCTAAAGTATATACCTTAATAAGACCGAACAGCTCGATTAGGCAAGTAATGAGTATGTATTCCGTAGCACTACTAAAATGGCGCACGAAGAAGCGGCTCCTCTCCTCGACAATTTCTCCCTGACGATCCTGCACATGTGGATGGATCGCTAGAGCTTAGAGGGTCTTACGTGTTCTGGTGTTATGGTTTTTACCTACCGAAAAAAATCATCCGAAATAGAAAACGGGTCAAGTGTTATGCCAAGGCTGAACTACGGAGGGATGCATAACCCATCTGCTCATCCGTTTATTGGGTCTTCAGACTGTCGAGTTTTTCTTGTGCCTCATCGCCACGTTTTGAAATGGTCGTTTTTACGGGTAGCACGGCGAGTTAATTAAAGTACCGTATCCGATGTAGGATTACCTATGATTAATGGTAACTAATAAAAATGTCGTTCGAGGATGTGTACAGATTAAGAACGTTGGAATAGGTACAGCGTGGATTTCAGAAACACTCCGAAAAGCCATCTACCTACGTATCGAGTTTCTATGTATATCCGACCGACGAGAGAGACACTAGGTAATAGTTCTCTTAGGACGCAAATTACTGTACTGTGCATATATGTAGGGTGTCGTCACGTTCCTTCATCTGCATCCGTCATACATCATCCTACGGTTGGCTCCAACAAGCTTTTCGTCAGACGGCACATGTCTAATTTTAATTAGATCGTTCCGCGTATCTTGACATGTGCTTCACGAAACCGTGGGTGAACGTTACAATTATTTATTCCAGGGCGCTCGGACTACATAGATGGTAGATGGCCCCATTACCCCCGGTTTCTTGGAAGAGCTTACTTTTCTTACATAGCAGGGCACGACTAAGAAAAGGAGTATTGAATCAATTTGATTACATGATCTCGTTTCTATTCTGTTAGATATTAGGAGGGGCACTGCCAATGCTCATCTTTTTTTCTTTCATCTATGCCCTGTGGTTCTCATCTCTTAACCTACGCTAGGTCTCATGTATGATGGCGACATGAGATCTACTTTCCCGAAACGAGCTTTGGTCATTCTCGACTTGTTGAATATTAGCCGTGAGACCGACTGACGGCTATCTCGAAGACTTATCTAAAGACGTCAACAACAAAGGCTAATCTAATGTCAAGCTCGCCGGATACTAGCTGAGCTTTGTATACTGCTGAGAGACCAACCCCGCAGAAAGACGATCAGTAAATCCGAGACACCGTCCTCAGGTATTGGTACCGCAATCATGGCTCTATGTGATGGTCGAGAAAACTTCGTTGCCAATTGGCCGCTATCAGTCAACTTATAGGTTCGATGAATAACAGTGGTTACGGCGGCTAGGTTGCCATTGTCAATCCATCGGTCTTCGTTGATCGTGACAAGAGGATAATAGTTGACCTGCTTTATCACTGACGTTATATTTAGCTTCCGAGTACGATTTCGAGCCGATCGATCTATCTTTGTTTTTTTCGAGCCTCAATACTTGGTATCAGTCGAGTAGTCGAATGTCTCAATATTATGGATCCAACGGGTTATATCATTATCAATGCATACCTCCCTATTTGAGTTTTTACCGGATCTTGTGAATCGGAGACGAGCCTCAAGCTTTGGGACGCATTTTCACTCTAGCTAATATTGGACAATATCTTGATGCTGAGGATTCCGATATAAATGGCATAGCGGTTTGAATGCGCTCTCCATCGATGAGCTTTCGAATAGAGCATGAAGAATAACCATACTTGATCAGTATAGCTGGGTGTGCTCATAGAGAAGAGTTCAAGTCTTTTGGATATGAGGATGAGGGAACCAAGGGACGATACAGTCTGACCATGGCATGTGAGCAGACCTCATGGTGATGTGATCATATGCTCGGGACGACTATCTCTGTTGTTCCTCATCGACTCTAGCAGATTCTAATCCCTTCACTAAACAGGTCTAAGGGCGGAAGATATGATTTCACAAGGCTGAAGGGAGAATGTGGCACCTTAGGGCAGCGCTGAAGATATCATGAAGTATTCTCAGTTTATCCTATTTACAAAAAATGCATTGTACAGTTTACTCCGTCGGCCTGGAAGATAGTCGAGATAGATAAGCCATAGAGCTTCATCAGAAATTGGTAAAAGGTAGAAAAGAAACATGATACCTATCTTAATTATTCATTGTTGATATTCTTTAATTCCCGCTTATTGACTAATAATCATATGATAGTTGCATGTATGCATTTAAAGCATCCATGATTTAGGCCTAAGTCTGAGGTCCACTGCGGGGAGAAAGACCTAATCAGGCTCACCGCCTGCCCAATTATGCCTAAAGTTGACATGCAGACATGTACATAAAAAGAGATTTAACGCTAAATCGAGTAGGTGGGGGAAAGAATAGGTACCTTACGGGCAAGGCTCAAAGCGGGTTAGAAACAAGTAAGGCAAGTGGGATGGCGGGCAGCAAAAAAAAAAGACAAGAATGTCATCGCTTTTTTATGATTTGAATTGACATCCAACATTAAAAAAAGAACGCCCTTCATAATCAAATAACTACCAACCCCTTACGTTGTCCCCGCGACCGCTACTCTCCTCATTCCTTATTCACACAACTCTCTGACATTGAATTCTATTAAATTCCAACTGTATCATTACTTGTTACCTACCTCTTCTTAGATACCATTAACCGTTAGAGGCAAGACACTTTTACTTAACAACGCTCTTTGTCTCCGGCTCATGGTAAAGCAGCATGCTGCATGAATCTATCATAATCGCCATAGCATCCTCAGATATTGTTGATACGTAACATAGCCTGGACATAGTTGAAGGGCTCGGGTCCGGCGTCTTAGCAAGATGGAATCTCAGGTAAATAATCTTTCATATCCATCGTCGTCGTCGTCGCCGTCGCAGAGCTTAGTTCACCGACTGACCTGACTTCTATACCATATAGATCGAGAATGCCATTGAGATCGCATGGAATCCTAACTCCGACCAAGCCCTGAAAACACAAGCTTTCGATTATCTACATCAACTACGTGCCGATCCTCATGCATGGCAAGTCTGTATCGGTCTGTTTGCTAGAACCCCGAGGTCCTCCGACGTTGTCCGACACGTCAGTCTCGAGATAGTTAATAATGCTATACACGTACAATCCCTCGACACTCAGGCCTTGCTCAGCCTTAGAGGTGCTCTCCTGGCCTACGTGCAATCCACCTACGGCACCAACCAAGCCCAGATAGACTCACCTACCTTGCAGAACAAGCTCACTCAAACTCTCACCTTACTTTTCGTCTCGTTATACAAGCAAGGTTGGGAAAGCTTCCTCGATGATGTACTAGCCCTCACGACCCTCCCCGGAAGCAACCAACGTGACAACGTCTCGGGTGTCATACTCTATCTACGCATTCTCAGCTCTATCCACGACGAGATTGCCGACGTCTTGCTTGCGCGTCAGGACGTCCAGGCCCGCAGCCACACCGAGCTCAAGGATCTAATGCGGGCGCGCGATGTTGGGAAGGTGGCTCAGTCTTGGCAGGATCTTCTTGCTCAGTATGGAAATCAGAACGATGCCATCATCGAGATGACTCTCAAAATTATCGGCAAATGGGCTAGTTGGATCGACATATCTCTTATCATCAACGACGGTATGCTGAGCTTGATCCTTCCGTTGGTCGGTCGCTCCAACAACTCCGGCAGCGAGGACAAGGTCAGGGATGCTGCTGTCGAGGCGTTCACCGAGATTGTAGGCAAGAAGATGCGTCCGGCTGACAAGGCCGAAATGATATCGTTCCTCAATCTACGAGACATCATATCCCAGATCATAGCCAGCCCTCCGCTGAACGAATTTAAAGGCACTCCCAGATATGATACCGATTTGGGCGAGGCCGTCGCTAAATTAGTTAACACCGTCGTAGCCGACATCGTTAGAGTTCTAGAAGACCGATCTACTGATGATTCTACTAGAGCTAAATCGAACCAGCTCCTTCACGAATTTATCCCCTTCTTATTACGATTCTTCTCGGACGAATACGACGAGGTATGCTCTACCGTTATACCGTCGCTCACGGATGTCTTAGCCTATTTTCGCAAACTCTCTGAACTACCCCCTTCCTTCGCTGAAATGCTGCCTCCGATCTTAAACGCCATCATCATGAAGATGCGGTACGACGAGACGTCGTCTTGGGGAAATGAAGACGAGCAAACAGACGAAGCAGAGTTCCTAGAGCTACGGAAGAGGCTTCAGGTACTGCAAAAAACCGTGGCAGCTGTTGACCAGAACCTTTATATCGAGGTCCTATCTAATCTGGTTGCGAATACCTTCCAGACCCTAGATGAGCGAGGGTCGCAGATGGACTGGAGAGATGTCGACTTGGCTCTTCATGAGATGTCTCTATTCGGCGAGCTTGCGATGCCTAATCAAGGGTTAGGCCCCAAGAGCCAGCCCTCTCCGGTTGCATCGGAACGACTTATGGCAATGATGACCAAAATGGTACAATCTGGTATGTAAAATTCAAGATCTGGGTTGGTGGATGTGCTAACTGTTATCCAACTAGGAATCGCAAATTTCCCGCACCCGGCAATTCTTTTGAATTACATGGAAATCTGTGTCCGCTACTGTGCTTTTTTCGAAACTCAACCTGCACTAATCGGTCAGGTCCTCGAAAATTTCGTGCGCCTTGTGCATCAGGACCACGTTAGGATTCGTACACGTTCGTGGTACCTCTTCCATCGTTTCGTCAAGCACCTGAGGGCCCAAGTCGGGAACGTGGCCGAGACGGTCATCCAATCTATCAGCGATCTTCTCCCTATCCAGGCGGAAGTACCAGGAGAGGATGCCGACGACGATATGTCCTCCGACCAAACCGATAACTCTGCGAGCGCCGTCTTTAACAGCCAGCTCTACTTGTTCGAGGCTATCGGGTGTATTTCGTCTACCAGCGCGACTCCCGTTGAAAAGCAAGCGCTCTACGCCCGCTCGGTCATGGACCCCTTATTTGCCGACATGGAGCAGCACCTCCCTAGAGCTAGGAACAGCGATGCCCAGGCCATACTTCAGATACACCATATCATCCTAGCTCTAGGTACGCTGGCCCACGGATTTTCGGACTGGACGCCCGGGGCGAATTCTTCGAACCAACGGCCACCTCCGGCAAAGGCCCTATCCGACGAGTTCGCACGCGCCGCCGAGGGTATCCTGATCGCACTCAGCGAGCTCAACACTTCTTCCGAAATCCGCACCGCTTGTAGGTCGGCATTTTCGCGCCTGCTTGGCGTGCTAGGGTCCGCTGTGCTTCCGCAGCTTCCCCAATGGATCGACGGCCTCTTATCTAGAAGCTCGTCGAAGGACGAGATGGCCATGTTCCTCCGCCTCTTGGACCAAGTCGTCTACGGCTTCAAGTCGGAAATCTACGAGGTACTCAACCAATTACTAACACCCTTGCTACAAAGAGTCTTCGGTGGTTTGTCAGAGCCGATCAACGGTACTGACGACGAGATTCAACTTGCCGAGCTGCGTCGCGAGTATCTAACATTCATCGGGGTTATCTTAAACAACGAGCTCGCCGGGGTACTCGTGTCGGAGGCGAACCAAGGCTTCTTCGAATCATTAATCTCCTCCATACTAGCCTTGGCTCGAGATATCGGCCCAGGCTCGGGAAGCCTCCCGGCGAGCCGATTATCGCTCGGGCTGCTTGCGAAGATGGCGGGTGCCTGGGGCGGACCGGATGTAGCAAACATTTCGGCAAATCCTTCGGCGCCTACCGGATCTCCATCACCCGTAATCCCCGGTTTCGATCAATTTCTCATCGATAGGTTTCATTCCGTATGTTGGGAAGTTCTTCGCGATCCACAGTTCAACCCGGCCGGAGACGCTCAGGCTAAGCTGGTCCTCCACGAGATCGCCGGGCTGGAGCAGGCCATATACCTCAAGACGGGAGGGACATTTTTAGAACACCTGCAATCAACTCTTTTCCCCGGGCTCGGTATTGACGGGAATGATTTCCTGCGAGCCTTGACTACGTCGACAGACAAGAAGGCTTTTTCAAAGTACCTACAGGGTCTAATGAAAGAGTCGAGGTGATATAAGGGATGGGAGGTTATGGCTGGGAACAGATGATATGGACAGGAATGATGTCCGATTGCATAAATAGGAGTTTGGCTCACTATACCAACCGCAATTTCGTTGACTATAGATGAACACCGGAATTGGAGCTAGCTAGTAATGGCGAGATGCCGTTAGCAAGTAAATGAACAGAGAAATCAAGTCACAATATCACTCTCCTGGCGGCTTAAAACAACGTGTATTGAAGCAGAGAAACTCGTATTAACTAGCTTACTAAAAACAAAACTTTCCAATGACTACCTAATGCATAATGACTATAGTGTAGCCCCTATTCTCGCATGAGAGCAACGGTCGGGCAACTCAGACTGCGATCGACCATCGAGAGAAACAACCAACTTGTTCCTCACTCCTTGGTCCTCGTATCGTGACGACTGTGCTCCCTTCCTGCTAGACGAGGCTAGCTGGTCAGCAGCGGTAGTCTCCCAAAAAAAAAAAAAAAAAAAGAAACCTGAGGGTAGGTAGTTTAGGGATCAGTTCAGCTCAGGGGCAAAGCAGCTAGGCCAAGTCTCGCCCTCCACCACGAGAGACGTGGTAAGAAAGGGAAGAGGAGTCAACTTCCCTAAAATGTCGATGTATGACATGGAATAGATTTGTCTGAAGTCGAGGATGTAAAGAAGGATGTCGTATAAATTAGGACCGCATAGTTTCCAACCGCGAGTAATCCGTTCGTTGGATCTTAGTCGAATGATCCATGGCCGAGCTCGTTTGGGCCCGTCGCGATGCCAAACAGTCCAGTGTTCTTGGTCTGTCTTCCACTGAGGTTTTCAGAACCCTAGATCTCCAACCTCTACCCTATCCCCATCCCCCTTTTTAATACTTATTCTCCCCCTCTCCCCCTCTCCCCTTCCTAGTTCCCTTCCTCCTATCCTATCTCAACCCCTGCAAACTCCAATAGGGAAAGGAAAGTAAACCAATAATCAATCCCAAAGCAATCTTAAAGCAAGAACGCATCACAACTGTAAACCCCTGTTGCCAAACCCCAAAATCAAAAGGAAAGCCCATCTTGCATCTCCGCCCGCTGGTTTCCCTGCGGCATCGCAGCGCAGACAGGCCCCCCAACCCCAACCTTCACCTACACAGTCCAGCCTCGAGATATCCGGTTCAACTTTCGTCCAAGCCCTACCGCTCCGAAAGTACCCAGAGTAGCTAAATACTGTTCGCGCGTGTATCCAAACTCAGGCGTGCTGCCAACATACAAGTTTCTGATTTTGCTCAAAGTCGAAAGCAACTCGGCCGGACCCCCGCTGCACCGCATCCCGCCTTCATCAGGGTCGACCACTTTTAAGCCAGCCAGGACCTGAATGTCGCCGGGGCGGCACGCGCCGACCAGCAGGCAGAAGTGGAAGCCGCAGAGGTACGTCGCGGCGCGTAGATCAGGCATCCCCATGCACAGCGTGCAGTCCTTGTGGGCGTGCTCGGCGGGAGGGAACTGGGACAGTGGGGTGTGCTCTTCCATCGGGGGGTGCGTGCAGAGCCAGTGCGCGTCCAAGAAGGTTAGGCCCATGCTTATGTAGTACCAGCGTCGGTAAACCGAGATGGAGAAGATAGAAGGGTGGGGATTTGAGGGATTAGAGCGGCAGAGCATGGCGGTGTGATCAGGGAGGATTTCTGAGGGTACGGAGTAGAAGGCCTCGTATACGGGGTCTTCGGGGCTAGGGGAGTTGGGCAGCGTACCCGGCCAGTTGTAGTACGTGAGCGATGAAGGGCGAGGCATATCCAAATTGTGGGGGGAAGCCATTGCTGATGCTGTTTATGTCTGTCTGCCGTCCAGCAGAGGACTGGTTATTACTCGACCCTAGGGGACAATTTTCTATCCGCGAGCTAGTCGGCTGAGGTACTAGCTCCAGGAGACTTGTCGGCGGCGATGTTTGACCGGAGCTGAGTATCTTTGGTACGCGTTAGAAACGTCGAGATAGGGGCGATGAGATTGAGGATAAGAAAAGGGGGTGGTGAGGTTGAGAATAGGAAAAGGAAGCGATGCTTACTTAATATCAAGGCTCGTATGATATTCTATATCCAAAGCAACTTTGGTACTGATTTCCGTTGTATATTGGTGGTTATCAACGCACACAACCTCGAGATGTGTGTGCCTCTCGTTTGGGAATGACCCCGAGTGAATATAGGAGATAGGGGATAGAATGACTGACGTCAAACGAGCAGGCGTCGAAAAAGTGAAAGCAGTTATGATTGAATGCTAGTATCAATCGCACATAATAATACCGATTCACACCTTAGCACCAGAGTGATGGGAAGAGGATGGGGATGATGAAAGTATCAAAGACGATGGGTAGCTGATGAGAAATGACCTCGCCCAGGAAGAACTACTTTGTGGAAAGAGGGGGAAGGACGGCGACATGTAAATATTGGCGGTCCTTACCAAAATAGCTTTGGTAAAAGGCAGTTACTCTGGACGCTCTCAAGCTTTTGCAAGGGGTGGTTGAGGCCGTAGCGTCCAACTATCGCCTATTCACTTTCTGCCACCACATGGAGGTGAGGCTAAGCTGTCTACCCTACTTGCGCATTGAATATTTCAAACTAGCTACACGTTGCTCACGGTCTCTGCTTTGACACTACTAGCCTGTGTGTTTTATAGTTATCATTTTTCGTGTTATATTGGGTTCAGGTGTTTTGCAGAAGTATACGACTATACGACTGTGTCCTCCTACGCCCTGACTAGTGTGTCAACCTAATCAACAAATATTTTGGCTTCGAGATCTGAGTAGTGTGACAGGTACCCGTCAAATAAGTTGATCGCATGCTCAACATCATAAGTTCCTCCCGTCTCGCGGATGCTATGCATGCTTAACTGGGGATTACCCAAATCCAAAGTGCGAACGCCAAGTTTAGCAGATAGCATAGGTCCGATAGTGCTGCCGCAAGACGAGTCATTCCTAACAACAAATAGCTGCAAGGGCACGGCCGCACGCTTGGCTGCCTCCTGCAACAGAACGATACCAGGAGAGTTCGTGGCGTAGCGTTGGTTTGCGTTGATCTTAATCACAACACCTTGAAGATTCAAAGTTAGAGCTGACATATTAGGTAGTTTTGTAAAGATCTAGCGTCATACCTTTATTTATTTCTGGCTGATGGTTTGACTCGTATTTGCCAACGTAGTTAGGATGAACCGAGTGAGCCATATCGGCCGACACCAGGAACGATGCCGCCATCGTCTGCTCAAAGGCAGTTGACAAATCTATCTCAGGGTCCGAGCTAATGTGCTCCCAAGACTTGTCCGATGCCGAATCTCCGTGCCCTTTACCAGCAAGAATGGATAATCGACGGACAACAGCGGGTAGTAAATCTGAGTTTGCGCCCTGGGCCGATGTCGAGCCAATTTCTTCGTGGTCGAAGCAAGTGATCAAGCGAATGCTAGTCTCGTCATCTAGAGATCGCGACGAGACGGAGTTTATCAATCCCATCACGCTGCAGTAGGTCATGTTTAGGTTATCGAGCCTGGCCGAATATATAAATTCCTCGTTCAACCCGCCAAGGCAAGATTTTTGGACGTCGTAGAGGACCATTTCAAAATCGACCACATCAGCCACCTGCACTCCGGCGTGTTCAGCAATCAGCTCGATAATGTACGGATGGTGGCGGTCGGTTATCTCCTTCAGCGGCTGGAACGTCTCTTCGGAATCCTCCTTCGAACCTGACGGCTTAGGTGCTTCGCTTTGGCCGGTCCTGTTTAGCTCGGCAGCCACCATGCCGGCAATAGGAAATAGTTCAGTCTCCTTGTTAGGATTGAACTCGGACGACCGATCAAGATGAATAGCGAGGGTGGGAATGCGAATAATGGGACGGTCGACCTTGACGAGCTTCTGAACAAAGTTCCCCTTTCCATCCTTGACTAGGGCACGACCGGCAATGGATAGATCTCTGTCGAACCAGCTGTGCCAGATGCCACCGCCGTAGGTCTCAACGCCAACCTGTAGAAATCCGACGCTGCTCTTCTTACTGACGGGCTTAATACGCAGACAGGGAGAGTCCGTGTGAGCACCGAGCATGGCAATTGGGTTTCCAGGCTTCCACTTGGCGCCTATAGCAAATGCTACGATAGTCGAGCCATTCCGGGTCATATAATACTTCCCACCGGGTCGGAGAGTAGAAGACCAGTTATCACGTTCCCTTACGGGAGCGAAACCAGCTTTTGCTAGCCGCTCGATGGAGTTGTGAACGGCATGGTATGCTATAGAGGGGGGGTCGTTAGCGGTGCGGTGAGGAACGGAGATGGGGACGTTGAGAAGTGGGTGGGAAAGGTGGGATGATGAGAGCCATACGTGTTGGAGAGGCGTTGACGAAGTCTAGAAAGTCCAAAGCTGATCTAGGAGGCGCCATTCTGTAAGCCATGAAGTTGGTGTATCAGGGAAGTTTGTATTTAAAGTACGTATATTTGAATATAAAAGTAATATGGACGTAGCTGCCTCACTTTACCTGACTTCACGTGTCCACTGTGGTGGTTACGTAGGTAGGTACTACATATGTATACCCGATAAGATAAAGATAGATGACTAATCACCACGCTAGTCTAGATTTGATACTAATAGATACATACCTTATACATATGCGATCGACCGGGGCAGTTTCTCTCCACAGCCCACCTACCGGTTTTAGCTTCCTGTTATCCGTCTGCCGTCGTGCTACCGGTGAATTCGATCAAGTCGGGTCGATCTTGACAATGCCCTTGTAAAGTTTAACTTGTCGATTACCTACTCAATCTTCTATTCAATCTCCTCTCAATCTCCTACTCAATCTACTCAATCTACTCAATCTCCTTCTTATTTGATCCAAAGCTCAACTCAATACAGGTATGCTATACATGCTCAACTCTTACAACACATTGTATATTCGGCAATAGTGGCATTACGTATACCTTAGGTACATACATACCTACCTTAGGTAAGGTATATAATTGAGATCGTCTACCCCGTCAACCAGACTTGCATCGTTTACGTCTAAGCGCTCCTTTTGCTATCCCGGTGTCTGGCACTCAATCTCGCGAGTAAGTGGTTGCTCATGTAGTAACACTAATCGCTTGCATGTCTATGTGTTGTGCCGCATACATTAGAGAAAGTGGCTTTCTGGTGATTCTAGAAGGGGGATATCGAGGGTAGTAAATCGAAGCCGTTCTTCTCTTTCCTTTCTCGGACGGCATGACCCTTTTTCTGATGCGTTTTGTGCTATGCGTAAGCAAATAAGATGGCCAACTTGGCCGGCAAACACAACTAGACAGATGCAAACCGACACATTTGGAACATCAGGCGCTCGCCACGCCCACCGCCCGCATTCTGCACATTCTGCTACATACCTATTCTATAACATGAAGTGGCGCTTGGACGCTTGGGTTGCTATTAAGCATGTCTGTCATCTTACGTCCTGTCTCTCTCTCTCTCTCTCATATCTGGAGAGGGTGAAGCAAAGGGAGAGAGAAAAGGAAAAAAAAAAAAAATAGAAGGAGTCCAACAAATTTACCAAGATACTTTTGCGCAACCCGCAACCATGTCAGGCACCGCAGGAGCCAGACAGCCATACATAACAACTAAGCGGACAGGGCTCTTAGTTGTTGGCACCATTTCTATTGGACCCGGTAAGCGAACGCACCTGTGGAGTAAGAATTCGAAAGACTAAAGACTAAAATAAGATGATCCGCTGTCAGGGCAAGGGATTCCCAGCTTCTACCACACTTAAACCTAGCTCTCATTTACATAGTACACTATTAAAGATTGGAAGATCTCGAGGGCCCCAAAACTTCTGTCCACGTCTTCGGGAATCTCTCGAGCCATCTTAGTCTATCCGTCCGAGTCCTCTCTTTTTTTCTTCTTCTTCTTCTTGCATACCGCAAATTCACCGCTTTATTTTTTCTTCAAAGTTTTCCGGCGGAGAGCCGGGTATAGTGATGCCATCCAGGTGTAGATGTGTAGGTTAGGTAGATACATACATATGTCTGTCACACGTACTGAGTGAGCCCTGTTGGTCGCGGGGTTGTCGTCCGACCCTTCTTTACGGCGGGATCCGGAAGATGTCTTCCCAGTTTTTGGTTCCTTTCTGAGTTTGACCAGGCGTCGATGCATCTTACTACTATGGTACTTTGCTATGGTACTCCGCCCACCCTTTTGAGATGCACGCATAGCGGACTATCCAGTAGTCGTGGTACAATTGCCGACTAACGTATGCTCATATTGTAAACACTCCCTTCTTTTTATTAGTGAAATATATGTATACTATATATATGGGGTATAATACAAATTGCCATGATGCTTCATATCAGGTCCTCTTTAGAGAGATTTTCTGGTTTATAGTGTATAGGATACGTATGCTCTGAGGTGGACGTGGTCTCGATTCGTGCGTAGGTAGGCTTGGTTAGGTAAAGACGCATACAGTATGAATTATCTTCAAAATTTCAGTCATGTATCGTACGTAGCTTGGTACGAAGGTTGGGGCCAAAAGTCTTGCACATGTCCAAATCTTGGCATCGATTTTCGTACGTCTTTTAACTTATTAATACTGTATCAGCCACACGCTAAGCTAAAGGTCGGATAGTGGCCTGTCCACTGAATTTAGGTGGCTTACCACTATATTTATAGCGATATCAGCCACTATAGCTTAAATAAGACCGTGCAGTCTCTTTTTACTCGCACGTGGCTTTGCCAAGCTCAGATGTGCAAGACTTTTGGCCCCAACCTTCGTACTTCATATGGAATTTCGGTACTTGTCGATATGCCCATTCGATTCTCCCGAAAGGCAGCCAATCAAAGTACTTAACCAAACCATCTAGCCCACTCTGGAAAATCAGGGGTCTCTTTGAGGCAAGGGGGTTGATTAGAACCATCGCCTTGCCCAGTTGTCATGATGGCTGAAAAGGAACCTTCAAGTTACAAGGAATTAGTACGGGAGGTTTGTACATATCACGAGGGCGTACCCCAATGGCTACTCCTTACCTACGGATACATAGGTAGCCATGTACGTATATAGTTGGCAGTCTATCTCATAGTGTAGACTGTGTAGTGAGGCCTCATCAAACTTTGAAAATGCTTCAATTGCTCTTCTCCTATTTAGGATAAGATTACATTGGCTTAAGCAAGAAAGATTTGACGTTATTAGGCGTTTAATAAATCTTGGACGGGTTCTTCAACTTACACATGATGGTGGGCAGGTGGCGTGAATCCTAATTGGTTCTGCCGCGCTATGATTGCCTACAATGTATTAGCTCGCCATCGGCCAGATTCATAGCGTACAATACATACCTTGGAGACTTTCGCTACCTACATAATCCAGTATCCAGACGTCGATGGCGTTTCGTTGATAGAATTAACCACCCAGCCCGTGGGGGAGGCCGTCCATCGCACAAAACGCCCCGTCGTCCGAGAAATAACCCGCCTTAAGTATCGACTGGCTCTTGAACTTATACCTATCTCGCTCGTTTATAGATTCATCTGCTTCCTAGATTCATGCCGCTTGTCTCGATATAGATGAACTGTTAATTTGCGCATGCCGGCTTATCTATGAGAAACTATACTAAAATGCCATATAATAACAGGATATCTGCATACGCATAGCTCCCGTTGATCTACTACATACATGCATGTAAATCGTGTGCCTCGTTGACACGAACATTGCGGGTCTTCCGGTTTGTACCATAATAAGTACCCCCCAAGATTTCTAGCAAGGGAATCAAGAAGAACCAGATACTTGGGCAGTACTTGGCTCGTTTGGATCCAGATAGGTACTTACCCACACATCCTATCAACATCGTAGGGCAGTATCGCGAAAGAGCTAAGGATCCTTTGAACATCCATTAATATATCAAGGAAATAGGGTGGACATAAACGTAACCATCTCGAGTTACCCTATGAATGAATCACTTATACTTGGATAGAGAAGCAAATTTCCATTTACTCTGTATCAAGTAATAAACCTTGGCTTGGAATTGAGAGGCAGCGAACGGGCCTGGTAACGGTCGTACCTTGTAGTCTGCGTGTTGTACGCATCTAAGTGCCTATCATAGGGCATATTTTGACTCCTCCGAGGATAGCTGTAAGCCAACAGATACAAGTGGCGGGGTTTAATAGGAGCGACCGTCACAATGCCGCCAATCGAATCTTATCAGGTTAGAAATGAAATGTCATTCGTTCATTTAATGACGACGATGAGTTTCCTATTCATTTTATTCGGTCTCAATTTTTCGAAACGTATGTTTTTTATATTCGGAGCATCGAAATTGGAAATATTATTACGGATGTGGTCATATGTTGAATGTTATAGGTTCTCGGCACTTCGTAGAGAGTAGAAACCAAACCACTACATACGAACCCTTTAGATGTGTCGCATTTTGATCTGATTCCGGTTTGGTAAAGGAGGGCAATCTGACACGGCCTGAAACAAACAGGGACGCCAAGGTAGCTGAGCTGAGTCTATTTTCAACCCAGGTGCCTCACGAACCCGGAGGTTTGGCAACACATTTCAACCTGAAATAGAAATTGTTCCTGGGAGGGAATCGGGGAGATAATTGTGGTAGGTTATTTTTTCTGCTTTAGTCTTGCTGTAGTGAACCATCCTTACCTTATACGGGTCAACTTTTATACCTAAGGTACTAGGTAGGTAATCAGAACATGATGTGGGATGTCAGGCGATTGTCCCGCTTAATAGACAAGAATGGTAGTATAAACCATTCCTTCCCGGTACCGAAGGTTGGGGACGCGTGGTATTAAGCGTGGCACCCTATCGCATGTGGAAGTATACTTAACTGATACTTGAACTGCATGGGGATGCTTCCTCTTGTAGTTCAAATACGCTCGAACAAGCGTTTTGTCGATAGATGATGCATGATTTCTTCATCTTATATGTGGGTATACCTAACTAATTGCTCTTGTCTGTCATAATCTGTAGATTTACAGATTGTAAATCTTGTCGATCATCTCGCCTACCTCTACTAAAGCTAGCGGGTGGTCAATCTTCAGCGCTGCAGCGTTGGAGGGGCGTCGAGTAAGATCGCCCGAGCGGGGAAGGGTAGGTTAGCCAGCCTTATGAGAATGTTAGTAATTAACCACGAGCAGAGGGAAATGTGAGGCTGACTCGATTCATTACGTACGCGACTACTATAGTTACGCCGTGCTTATGATGCGGAATTTGTGAGAGTCTAGGTATACATATGTCATAAGGTGCTTCGCACTACATTAACTCACATTGCTCGTGTCATATGTCTACCTATTCACCGATGTTCTGTGGTATCAGACTTCCTGTAACTTATATAAGTCCTCACCGTCAAGTGACTCGGTCATCTCCTGGAAATATTCAGGTAGGCTACCGAATGATTACTTGCCTATATTCTGATTGATCGACAGAGTCTAGTGTGGGGGTTTACCGACTTGGACAGGAGCTGGGCTGGGTTGGCGTAAGAAGCACGTCTTGTCTGGCATAAGCACGTATCGTGCCTTCGCGGGGCTGCCTCAATATCTAGATTAGATATTAGATATAACTCCCGACTATTCAGGTCCTATCTACGTCGGCGTCGGTATTCGCGCTGATCATGTAGATCTGGAAGACAAAGAACCTAAAGAGCGCCGCGTTTTATTGCGAGTTCGTTTTATGACATTGGCCGAGATGTTGGCGTGTCACAATACGGGGTCATGCTACCGCTAGATAATTTCATTATCACGAGGTTTACATGTATTCGTCATACCCACCTTCACATGCGTACCTGTTAGTAGCTTAGTAGAGCTGCCGACTGTTTGCTACGCTAGGCGCAGCTAGGTAGTTAGCGATTTCTAAACGTATGCATCAGCTAGAATATTGTGAGAGCATTCGTTCCGTTTCGACTGACGGCGAGGACATTGCCAACTTATGACATACTGACCGTTTCTTGGGGGCGTTTTCTCGAGGCGTACAAATTGAGATATATATCAGTGATCAGGCAGGATGAGCGATCCTCGATTGAGACTTGGAGGATGCGGATAACAATTAAAGAGTCATCCGTCATCCGGCCAGGTTCATGGACACTCAGAATTCTTGGAATTGTTCGAATAAGTAGCGATAAGAGTGTTTCGAGGGGCTATGGTAATCCCCTTTATAAAAGATGTCGATGGGTGTATGACAAAGTAAGCAACACAGATCAAGAGTTTGTATACATGGCATTGCGCTAAGATACATTGACATGGGGGGCGATATTGAACTCGAGATCCCCGGTCGAGATGAATCTCATCATTCATGTAGTGGATTCTGAGGATCCTTGATGTGCTATCGCTTGCAGAATCAGCAGCCATATTATATTTCTCTAACATCCAGATGCGTATCTCGCGCTGTTAGACTACTTATGTTGCATACCGACCGGCGTGTGCATACGCCCTCATGCTAGCTGACGTGTGGCTTTACCTATGTTGGTAAGATAAGACAGACGGTCTACGCAGAGCGGGCGAGAGGAAACAAGAGCCACTGAGTAATTTTATAGGGAAAATAAAACTAGAATTGCTGGCCGACCTTAACTCACGAGGGTATCATCTTAATGGAGATCTGGACCTCGTGAGAAAGCTTCACTGAGAAATTACTGTGTAAGAAAGAAAACCAGTAGTATATGATTTGTATACTATGAACTATGACTGAAAAGGTTAAACGACATAGGAAAGCGGTTTAGACCGAGGCGGCTATCCCAGCAGCCCAGTGTAAGTGGCCCAATATTCCAGTCGAGTTTAATGACAGCTAAAACTGCCCCAACCCAGCAAAGATGCCCAAGTTTTTTCTTGATTTTTTTTCTTCGTTTCCTGTTCAACGTGAAGAGCTCCGTCTTATGTACGTACATAGGGAGCTATGCTTTACGGACACCCCTGCTTAAGAAGCCCGCCCAATTTCGTCAGATTGATGAAGGGTATAGCCTCTCGACTGCGAATAACTCGTACATACCTCTTACCTATATACAAATATTGGCGATTGCGATGGTAGGTATTTGTCTTCTTGCATATAGATAGAGTAAACAGATGCGTACTCGGTGCTTGGTTTATGAAAAGTATGCAACATCCTATTAGGAGGTATCAGTTGGTTTTGGATGTCTACTCTCACCTACACACGCACACACACACACACACACACACACACACACACACACACACTCATACACTAGTATGGACATAATGTAGGTAATGTAGGTACATCAATATAAGTACATGTACCTCTTCTTGCCAATTACATGTACATGTACATGGGCAGGGCCCTTGACTCTTCGTGCATCCGTGTACCCATACTAGCTTAACCTTACATGTACGCATACTTCATAATACAGTACCCAGATACAACTGAGAACCACTGTATCTAGAGCTTACCGTACCTATAGCTAACGTACCTGAGTACTTGGGCTATAAAACGTTTTTTATGATACTTTAATGTAGGTACGTGCGCGACTTGCAGATATTTGGACCCAATTGAACGACTTTCGAGAGCAACCAGAAGCGAAACACAGCCAACCCCAAATAAGTATTCTTCTTCCTCTTTTCTATTTCGGTGACCGCCTCACTACAGCATACAGCATACAGCATACAAAACAAAACTTGGTGATAAGTGGCATTATTCAAGCCAGCTCAGCAAAACCCGACACTTACTCTTTTACCTATTCTCCTCTCCTCTGCTGCTTAGGATTTATCGACTGCCAAGTTTTTCGCGACGTTGCGAATCGACCAGCAATCGCCGTTCCGAAGGCTTGGCCCCGATAGAAACCTCCCGCTCACTCTCAACTCCCGCAGATCCCATCGTCTTCGCCCGTTAAAGAATTCTACGCGAGACACGCAATAATCCTATTTGGTAAGTCCATCTTCTTTTTCGTCAACCTGCTGAACCTGCCAACCTATATGGCCCTATATGCTCTCTATCTGCCTACATGGTACATTCTCGGTAGTTGGCCTATTAGGGCATACCGGCAATATCTTTCCAACTCCCGTTTCCCATATTGCCTTACATGTATGAGCCGACTGCGGGCGCAGTATATACGTTTTTACCTACACACATATATACACACCTCACATACGTACGGGATAACAAGTTATATGCCTATCTACATCATCGTACCTAACATACCTGACCTTGGGCGAGGACGAGAGGGCGATAGAAAAAAAAAAAAAGCCTGGTTAGGCCACTTGGTACCTTACTTTCAGCATCAGTCCCAATGCCAGTACCAATGTCGCAGTGCGATAAGTGGCATTCATGTACAAAGTGTACAATGCAGGTATCCCTCAGGATGGATGAGCTTGCTGTCGCTACCATCAAAAAGGTACATCCACGTCCTGCAGGTTTGATGTATATGTACCGATGAATCCGCTGCTGAAGGAGGGCTGGGGCGTCCACCGCCCAGCAGCAACTATCCAATCATATCTCGTTTTATCGCACCGTACCCCACAGTACGGTTCAAGTATCTGCAAGTGTACTGTACTTGAATGCATCTCAGTCGCAGTTAGTCAGTGGGAGATCCCCAAGCACCCCACTTTTACCAATATTTGAATTCACACTATTGGTGATCGATCATTCACCACTCGCACGCGGCAACTTTGGCCTGGATGAAGTGCCCCCCAGCAACTTACCTCTGCCTACTACTGTTCTGCTTGTACTCTAACAACGTTCCTATTCCCTCCCACTGCCGCCTTTCTTCTTTCCTACTACTATCACCACATCCACAACCTCATTCCGACCCTCTTATTACTTCTCTCTACCGTTTCCCTACTCTTCGGACGCATCTACCTTTGGCATTCCCCTCCCATTTCCTGCCATCTTTATCTTCTGACCAGCTCGCTCATCACGAAAGCCATATTGGTCCCCGTATTTGCGCTATTGGCATCGACTTCGATATATTGGTTATTCGTACTAACATTCCTCCTCGAAGTCGTCTCCCATACCTCGTTTTGGTCCACGGTCCACGTTCCCGATTTATTCTCGCTCGCACGGTCTACCTATGCTTGACCATTCAACTTTATTCAGTCCTGACACCATAACCTTCAATTACTCATATCTTATACTTTCGCAGGTGGCGCGAAATCTGTTACTAGTTACCGCGCCCCCCTCTTTCGCAAGGACAATTACGAAACCTTGCACGATTTAGCACCGAAGCTACACGGTTAATGTTCGCTTAACGAACCGTGTTTGCGTCCAAGAGCTTTTGAGTCATAGCATCAGCATACGATTCAAGGCTCGCTCTTAAGAGAACCAGCCCGCACGACCACGGACGCGCAGACTCGCTTCGATACTAGGATTTTTGTACGGAAATGAGGTGCTTGTAACCGGGAACCCTGGTCTCAACAACAAATACGCCTCGGCTGCGAGATTGGCGAGCGTGTCTGGTTTTCGTGACATGAGAACCTGCCTCATACTGCCTTCTTCCCAGATATCCTGTCGATTCTAATCGCTCGGTTTAATCGCCAGCAACTGTACCAACGTGTACCGGATAGGGCCTAGGAAGGTGTTTTTGCAAGCAAAGTCCTTGCTGGATATCTTGTCTAGGTTAACTTCGACTTTCTAGGAAGGATCTATTTTGACCCTAACGACCGTACACGACTTTGACCGACCCTTAATTATATCCCGCGGCCATGGCCGCCAATATGCCACAGATGGGCGGCGGCGGTGTACGGCAGCGACCGCCCAACCAGCAGTTGTCGCAACTCGTTTATACGCAGATCATGGGACAAGGCATTCAGACTGGTGGCTGGCAAGATCAAGTACAGGTCAATCTACGAGTTAGTAACACGATGAACTTGTAAGTATTGCTACTACCACCCGAAATTCCCGTCCGTTCGTAATCATAATTACAAAAATGTCGGTCAGTCGATGCGCTAATCCGTACGTAATTTAGGATCTCTAACTCGTTTCTTGCCATGCCTGCCCTTGATTCGCAGCAGCTCGTATCTCACGGCTTGACCTTTGAACGAGATGCCTTTTTAAATTCCCCGGACAAGGTGGGTTTCTTTGCGCCCGTGTCTCGTTGCGAAATATAACTAATGTTTTGTCCAGGGGACTTACGATCAGAAGATTGGCGGTCGCGTCCAAGAACTCTTCAAACGACGGCAAGCGCATGAGCAAAGTCTCCAAAATACCTTGAACGCCCAGGCCGCTGCTCAAGCGCATGCTCAAGCGCAGACGCAACAGATGCTAATGAACCAGAACATGATGCCCAGGGGTATGGGGCAACCACCGCAGCAGGGCTTCCAGCATCTCCAACAACAGATGCAGCCCTCGCCGATTCCCCAGCAGCCTCATCAACCGGGAATGGGGATGGGAGGTCAGGGCGGCCTCCCCATGAACCCAAATCAGCAGCCGATGCAGATGGGGGTAGCACAGATGCGCCCTCAATTCCCGATGAACGCCACTTTGGCAAGTCTACCTCCCCAAGATAGGACGAAAATTATGCAATTGGCTCTGGCGAAGTTGAACCAGACTACGGAACCACAGCGGAATCAACTGCGTAATTTAGTACAGCAGAGAATCAACCCCCAGCAGATGGCGCAGTTGCAGGCGGAGAACCAGGATCCAGTTCTATTCTATTTACAGATCCAGATGTTACAGGCATTTAAGCAGGGAGGCGGCAATGGTGGCGGCAATCAAGCCGCATTGCAGATGCAGGCCCAGCAGCGACAGATGAACCAGTCTGGGCAACAGCTAGTAGGGGTTCCTAACAGCGAGTTTGGTCCATTTTCGAACGTCGAGAGCATCATGAACCAGCAGAAGGCAGGACTACTCGCCCAGGAAGCAGGGCAGATGGTGGTGCCGGCGAGTAACGGACCCGGCCGGAACGCCACACCTCAACCTATGGGCGGAATGCAAGGCCCTAACCCTAACCATCCTGGACCAAACCAGTCCGGCATCCCTAATCAGATGCCGCAACAGTTCAACCTGCCGCAAGCCCAACAGTTAAAGATGGACCAAAGGGCGGCCCAGTCGCAGGCCCAGATCAGGGCGCAGGCGCAGGCTAAACAAATGCAGGGCCAGCCCGGAGGACTAAACGGTGGCGCCATCTCTCAGAGTCCTGGCATGAACACTCTGAACACGCCGGTTCGCCGGACTCCAGTCATGGGCCAGCCGGAAGGGCAGCAGCAAATGGGTCAACCCAACGGGCCTTTCGGACAAGGGCTCGACCCGCGTTTCAACCAGGGCAATCAGCGGCCGCAGATGGGTCCGAACCCAATGAATAATCAGCACATTATCAACAGCGTCCTTGCCCAGATGCCACCCGAGCAGCGGAATGCGTTCATGAGCTTGCCACCGGATAAGAGGAGCGAGGTGCTGATGAAATGGACTGCTAATCCGACTGCGAGGGCGGGTATGGGTCAGCCGCCCGGACGCGGTCAGCCTCAACCAGGCCAGTTCGGACAAGGTAATCCGATGGCTCAATTTGGCCCAGGAAATAACATGGGCCAAGCACCCAACCCTAGCGCGCAGATGAATGCTCAGAACCAAATGCTGCTTCAGCAGCAGATGAACAGGATGAGGAGCATGCAGCCCCAAAATCGGCCTCAAATGCCCCAGCCCCAGGATGTGAATAACTATATGGATAGCATGGACGTACCAGGAAGAATACTGGACCAGCTGAAAACAAGTCAGCAGCCGGTACCACAAGAGATCAAGAAGTGGGCTCATCTTAAGCAATGGCTCTCCCAGAGGAATGCCAACAACCATGTCATGCAGCAGCTACTGGGCTTCCAGACTGCACAGTTTCAGAACATGATGAAGCAGAGGGCGGCAAATAACCAGATGGCTCAGCCTAATATGCCGCAGCAGGGACCGCAAATGCCAAATGCGCAAATGCCTATGCAACCAGGTGCTAACATGGGCCCCTTTGCGGGCATTACGATTAGTCCCGCCGAATTTCAGCAGGCTAAAAATCACGAGAGGTTCAAGGGCTGGCCAGATGAGAAGATCAAGACGGCTCTCATGCAGATGAAGCTAACTCAGATGAGGGCTAAAGCAAACGGACAGGCACCCAATGCCCAAATGCAGACGCCTCAGACGTCCCAACCAGCCAACAACAACCTTGCCATATCAGCCCCGCCGCCGAATCCTTCAAACGCCCTCCAGCAAAGACCGCAAAATGCGGGACCTGATGCTAATCCTACGGGCTCTGCGGGGCCCGCAAGGAATAGGCAGCTTCAAAATAATCGTCCGCCGCCTCCGGCCTCGACTGCTCCCCAGAGGAATAGTCTAAAGCGTGCGAGTACGGATGACGTAGTGGAAGTGCCGAACCCGTCGGGTACACCTGTCCAGCGTCCGGCGTCCCAACAGGCTCAGGCCGCCGGGCCTCCACCGCAATTTCATATCCCACCCGCTCAGCTTGCCGCGATGCCGCCCGAGCAAAGGAATAAGTACGAGGCTATGATGAAATCCCGGCAGGCGGCAGCGGCAGCGGCCGGAGGTGGTGGTGCACAACAGCCGCAGCAGCAGCAGATGTCCGAGGCAATGCTGCATCTGAAATCTATCGGCCAAGAGGAACACATGAACGCGGCCAGAGAGCCGTACCAGGAAATTCCGATGAACCCGGAACAATATCAAGATATGGCCCAGAAGATCCAGTCTCTGGTTAGCGAGATGGGCAAGGTCAGCAAAATCCTAGGGCGGTGGTACACTCTAACGAGAGATGACAACCGCGCTAGGATGTTCTTCAAAATGGTGAGTTTGAGCAACGAAACGTTTTATACGGTTCCAATAACTAATATCATTCTAGCGGCTCCGCTTGGGTAAGCAATTCGCGGACGGCGAGAAGATGACGACTCTCAAGAAGGCATTTTCCCTAAAACCGAACGAGCTGGATAGCGTAAGAGCGATGCTGGAGGGCATGGCTAGGGACGTGGCCACCCAGTATCCTCAAGTTATGAAGAGAAATGCTACCCAACAGCAACATGCCCAAGAACCGGGACCTCAGCAGGGGAATAGCGAGAACACCGCCACACCACCGATGGGAGCGCCGACGCCATTAAACGCCGCCAACCTCGAGAAGCAAAATGCGTTGAACAAAATACACCATAGATCCACCAGCAAGAGTGGGCAACCACCGGCTGCGCCAACTACCTCGCAACCTCCGTTCCCCTTCGGTGCCCAGTCACCCAACGGTCAGCCTACGTATATTGGGAAACCTGCTGTTACCCAAGCTGACCTTCAACTACCCCCTCGCAAGAGACCCAAAACCAGCGGCCAGGCAGGTCTCGGTTCGGGCGGCGCGAGCGCGAGCTCATCTCCCCAAGTTCAAAAGGCACCGTCCCCAGAGCTAGTTAAGCGACAGACGCCGGCAGAACACGCAGCGCCTAAATTAGCATACCAGTGTCCCGAGCCAAGCTGCGAGGCGCACAGTACCGGTTTTGCTACCGAAGAGGCTCGACGAAATCATATCGAGGAGGAGCACGTGAAGCCCTCGCAGAACCCATTCAAGTTTGCGACCGAGAGCCTTGCTGCTAGGCTCGGATTAGATCCTGACGGACACCCGAAGGCGCCGCCGAACACCTCGACGACGGCCCCTTCGATGGCACGCGATGCCTCGAAGCAGGGTCAAACGCCGGCGAGCCGAGCCGATGCGACGCCGATGTCCCGAGAACCGTCGATGAAGAGACAAGGTAGCGCACCGGGTGTCAAAGCCTCGGACCTACTTAAGACGATGGCTGGCAAGACCGGCACGCCGAAGCCCGACGTCGGAACTCAGGTTGGAGATGGTACTGTAGCGCCTGCAAAGACGTCCGGCGCAGATGGAGCCTGGCCGATGACGACTATAGACCCGCAAAACCTACTCCAAAACCTGGGGGGCATCGAAAGCGGTGGCGGAGGTTCTATTTTCGACATGAACGTGTATCGGGCAATAACACCACACGACACGCCGGAGGACACGCCGGAGTCGAGCAAGGATAGCGCGAGTTCGGAGCCGACTAGTGACCTGTCGGAAGGCGTGTCGCTTAATCTGCAGCTGAATATGGGGCCCGACCCCAACATGGGGCTCGACAGGTGGCAGCCATTCGGGCTGGGCGACGTCGAGTCTGGCGACATGAACTTGACCGAGATGGATCTAGGTGCTACGGACGAAAATACGATGCCGCTATTCTCGTGGGATGACGTGAACCCCGATTTTACGAAAGAATTCACATTAGACACCAGTTTCTACTCTCTCGAGACGGCATGAAGGGGCAGCGGACTAGAGCTCTTTAATATTTCTCATTTTTCTTCCTCACAATGAATAATGAGGTATTAGCAAGGGTAGGCAAGTCTATACGAGTTGGGCCAGGCAGGGGCTTGGCCGGGGCGTTTTAGGGGGGGAGGGGGTTGGGGGGGTTATTGTATGTTCCCGGTTTATTTCTGGTATATTTGCGGAGTCGGAGTCTAAGGAGGCCCAACGGGATAGGGCAGCGGAAAAGTGTCTTTGACAGGTTGGTGGGTGGAATTACATATATCGCGAGCATTTCATTATTCTTAAGATCAGCGGCTACTATATAGAGCTGGACAGCGTCACGATACCCAAATGAAAAGACCGGTGAACAATTGTAATGTTTTTTTTGAAGTACCTATGAAGTAACTACCTAGTAATATTACATGTGATGATGGTGATGATACCTAGCTACATATGATATGATATAGCGTTACGTATTCCGGTATTCCGTACGGAAGTACGAATTGATAGGATGTAGGAGTGGTGGGGTAAATGTACCTAGAGAGATGCAGATATGGTACCTGACGGGTAGCAGGGATCCCTTGATGGGTTAGAGACTTAGAGTTGCATCAACCTTAAATTATGCACAGCGATCGTCCAGGCTGCCAGGCCGAAAAGGGTAATAAGTCAATAAAATAGTACGCAATATGGTGCACAAGGAATACATAAGAGAGCATAATTTAAGTCATTTCGCATTGAGGGACTGCGACGCGGGTCGAAGCGCGCGCGCGAATCTACAAGACCCTTCATTACATTTATATCAAGTACCTAAGATCCAAACTGTCAAAATTACTAGATTTAACAATTCGTGCCAACTTCGTGACAACTTCGCGTCTGTTGACTTTTATTATCCTTTCCGATCCAGCAAAGATCAAAGCCTTTTTTGCTACTGTTAATATTTAAACGGTATCTGGTATCTACTATCTACTATTGCACCCTTACTACTACGAATTACAAAATACCGGCATCCCGCCATCCCGCCATCGCAGCATACACAAGATGGATTCCTCGCCGAGCAAGAGACGCGTCTTGGGTTCTATCGATACTAATGCTAGAAGTCCTGTTTCTACTTCGAAGCTCCAAGAATCTAAATCAAAAGCACTCTCACCTATCTCGAGCATAATGAACAATGCCATTAAGCGGCCTCTTGATCAAGAAGCCGTGAGCCAGCACCAACAGTACCCACCTACGCCACCGACCAAGAAGCAACGCCTTTCTGTTGGTGAAGAGGAAATTGAACGTATACCTATAGATGAGGAGCACGGTCCTGAAAGGGTATGCATTTCGTGTATCATTCTATATCGAATGAACATGGCTAATCTGGTGGCGGATTAGGACTCTCCTCGAGAAGAAGCTGGACGTCAGCAGTCTGTATCGCCAGAAGAAGACTCCATGTTCCTAGATAACTCTATTATCGACATAACCCTAGAAACCGCAGTAACCGAGCCAGACATAGAAGTTGTTGCGCCAGCTCCACCAACCCCGCCGGCGCCAACTCGAAGGCGATCAACTATGACTCGGGAGGAAGCTCGGCAGGTAAGTTCTGAATTTGAAGTCGGGAAGAAGAAAAAGGGTAGTTAACTAACGGTATATACAGAAAGCAGAGATGCTCCGACTGAGACTCAGTTTAGCTAGTTACAAAGTTCGCACTGGACAGACGGACGTGTCTCTAGAGCAGCTCGAAGCCAAGTCATTATTGAAATCTGGACGGTCCAAGGAGCCATCTTTGCCTCGACCGTCACGAATTATGCACGCAGGAGAGGAGCATGACAAAGACGGAGAAGGCCGCGGGGATAAAGTACCATCTTCGGGGCGAAAGGCATTGCCGACTGCGCGGCCTCTTAGTCGGGGGAGTAGTTTTGACAAGAGCCATCCGGGGACGGAGCCGAGAGAAATGCCCGTATTGCCGATATCGTGGCCGGATTCGCGAAGAGCGTCGCGATAAGGGGCTGGGTAGAGAGGGGGTTTATGGAGTTTTAGAGGATTTAAGGGTGTTAGGGGGTTAGGGGGTTGTGCTGGCAACGGCAATTCCTAAGACGGGGAATCAGGCGGGTTTAGGGAAGGGAAGGGGGGTTATTCTACGTATTCGTCTGCGTTTAGGAGGTATCATGAAATACTCTTAATGGCTCTCTACTTTTCAATGTCGTTTACGTATGAAGAGGTTCTTTTGTGAAAAGTCATGTTTAAGCCAAACAGGCCAAAGTCTTGGGCTTACATTAGGTATGTTGTCTTCTCTGTGCCCGAGGGGGGAAATGCTAAAACAAAAATAAATTGAGAGCAAGGCTAATGTCGTTTCAGCTGGCAGGAACTGGCAATGTACCTAGGTCATGAGGCTATCGTGAGCACTTTCCTGATATTAATGTTAGCTACCTACATGTGCATAATCTCTAAGGTTCCTTCCTGAGGTATGTACATAAGGTATGTATCTACATCGTTCCCGACTTAAGGAAGGAACCAACGACGTCAAGATAGGAGATACTACATAGTGTCATTCATACCGCCTGCCTCCTTCTAATAATTATTACTTTCCCTTCCTCTTTCTTTTTACTTTGCAACTCCACTCTCAACTTTTAACTTTAACTCATCTGCTGCTTCACTCCTTCACTAAGCTGCTGCCAAAGCCACCATTAGCCATTCCACTATGCCACCCCCGTCTCAAACCACAGAAATGCGACTACCCCTACGCATCAAGCCCAGACTCGGTCCAAAACCTACTTCTCGCAAACCAACAATCAAGTCGAAACCCAAACAGCTCGCCATGTGCTCAACAGTCCACTTCACCTACCGCTGCGGTTGCACCCACACTACTACCTTCGAGTGTCCGGATACCGCATCCTCCTTCTCCAGCCTTGCAACTAGCTCGCACTCCCGTCGAAATCGTCCCCGTCGACGCCGTCGTTGCTACGGTCCCAAGAGTACACCTACCATTACGCCGCTGGACGAAGACTGCTACGACTGCGCGCAGAAGCGGGAGCAGGCGGGGAGACGAACTGCTTCTTTAGGGGATAGTGATATTTCTTCTTTCTCCCTATCGACGGACGCAGACGCGGATACGGAGACGGAATTCGATACAGATATATCAATGGCAATGTCGACATCGACATCGACATCGACATCCATATCGTCAACCCCGTCAACACGCGCCTCGTCGCCCCTCGACACCACTATTCTCAAGGAACGCGATCCCAATCTACCCTCCAAATGCCCGCTCATCTCAATTCTAGACATGGACTTAGACCTGCGTGTGTATTTGATGGATCTGGAACTGCCCGAGTTACTGGATGGCTTTTAAGCTCTAAGCTGGAGTTAGTTGTGCGGAAAATGTGGGTTTATAAGGATGGGAAGAAGGAATACGAGAAGAAAGGGGGAGAGAAGAGTCTGAGAGAAAGGAAATATGGCTAGTTCGTTAAGTGTTGCTCTTATCTGAAGGGTATGAGTGGGCTATTTTCTTTGGTCATTTTGACGACGACGACGACGACGATGATGATGATGAGAAGCTATTGAAAGTATAAATAGGGCTTATATATCTCAAGACTGAGGAATCACGCCAGAATCCTGTATTGCTACGTGTCTGTAATGGGATCATGACATTGTTTATTGCTATTGTTTCTTACGAGCTACTCAATAGCCTCGCCTGCCATAAGGGGCTATATACTCGTTTTACTGTGGTGTACTACGTAACAAACGTAGGTAGTTATTTACCTTCATAATACCTAACTAACCGGCTACAAACCTCGTGAAGCGTTACAGCAGATGTGACTTTTCACGGCGTCTTCCTTGTAAACGTGTAACTCACCTTAGGTTCTTCTAACCCTTTAACCTCCAAAGTCCATCTTCAACGCAATACTCGGCTGGCCCTGGGTGCTTGAGCTCTTCGCCGGCCCACCGCTCTGCCGACCCGACCGGATCACTTCTTCCATAAATGCCTTCTGCCCCTCATTCATCGCCGCTACCACACCCCTGAACCCCGCCTGGTCCGCCGACGCTAATTCCAATAGTCTCGCGCTCGTTTCGTGGTACACGTCCGTGCCCTCGCTAGCCGCGCGGGAAAGCAGAGTCGGCACGACGATAGACATGGCGATCTGCGCGTGTCCGCTGCCTAGGGTCGCTACGTACTGCGTTAGAGACTGCGCCACGAGCTTGCGCGCGTCTTCCGGATCCTCTGGTTCTGTGTCGACTACGAAGGCGACCAATCGGGGGAGGAGATAGCGAGCGATGGACTGGTCGGCAGGCGAAGGGGATGGCTGCAACAGGAGAGATCGGATGCAATTTGCTGCGATCTTAGCCGTCTACGAGATAGTTAGCGATGCCCACGAGAAGGCTACGTAGAATCCTAGGGGGTTCTTACCATGCGGTCTGTTAGACAATCCACCAATTCGTCGAGATATTTCGCCACGAGGCGGTCGTTAGCCGCAAGACGATTGCTCCCCCCCGTAAAGAGTATTGTGATTGCGAGCAGGCAGTTCTTGACGCACTGCAGAGAAGTAGGCGTCTCGCGCTTCTGCGCATTTAGATAGATGGATAAGTATCGGCGTAGGCAACCTTCTACTTGCACGTCGCTGGCCGACTTCGCCTCTGCCGAGCCGTGAGAGCTAGACATGGTCGCCATAAACCTTTTAAATATGGGGAGAGCTTGCGGGACGATGATCTCTTGGCAGGAGGGCGTCGCCAGTATAGTGGCGAAGATATGGATTATACAAGCATGCAAGTCCGTCTTGATGATTGCCGGGAACACTTCTGCCGCATCTACCATGGCATTTAACCCGGTCCGTACTAGAAGGACGGCCTCCTCGGTCAGATGATGGCGCACTGGCTGATTCGTCTCGGTCAAATTAGGCAATAGCCCGGATAGCACTAGAACGATGATCCTAGTGAGCTCGAATAGCTGCTCGATGTCTTCGCTTAAGTCGCCGTCATCTTGCTGCTCCTGTTTCCTTGCTGAAGGATGAGCAACGCAAAGGGCGCGCGCAATTTCGACTATAACTCCCTGAACGTCGAGACCCTCTGTCAGTACGAGGCGATCCAGCAAATCCATCGTCTCGGAGAAGATTGCCTCTCGGTAGATAGCATGGCCCGAAACGCTCGGATGTAGGATCTTCTTAAGAGCCTGCAGTATCTCGAGAGTTTGTTCCTGAGTAGCCAAGGAATCAACTTGGCTCGACTTGGTGGCAAGCGCTTCAAAAGCGATGCCGAAGAGGACGAAGAAGAAAGCGACCGGTTCGTCGCGATAATTAATATCAGCGCTCTTAGATTGCCCATTAGTACCTGACGCGTCAGCTTCCTTCCCATCTAGAGCGTCGAAAACAAATTCGCTGTCTTGCTCGATGAGGCTCGCAATAGCGTCGACAAGTTTTAACCAGGATTCCTGGTAAAATTTGAGAAGCGTCTCGCGGTTGAGGGCCGCATAGATGGTATCTAGACTACCCGACATAGACGGGGGACCCAACGTCATCGAAATGTCTGGTTCGAACCTCAACCGAGCAAACTCCCGCAACGAGGCCAGCCACAACGGCGTCAGAGTGCCGATGTGAGGCTTCAATACGTCGAGTAGATACTTCTGCTCCGAGCTGGCTACCTGAAGCTCCGCCCATGCCGAATAAACCGACATCTTAACCATTACCTGCGCGTTAGAGCTGAGACCCTTGAGGTCGCCAATCCCGGCGTTCTCCGTTTCCGTAGAGAAGTTCTCAAGGGCGGTAACGAGCGTCTTTAAGATACGCCCCATGCGATCGACATCCGTCACGATACCCGTGGAGATGAACGCGGCGCACACGTTAACAGCTTCCGCAGCCAATTCGGGAGACGAATCTGCAGCGAAAGCAGGCGTCAATGCCGAGCTGATTTGCGCCTGGTATTGTTCGAGGAGCATCGCCTCCTCGAAGTCAGGGTCCGGTGTTTTGCCAAACATTCTCAAGACGGCACCGATTATCTTCAACCCCCATATCCTTAGCTCCAACACGCTAGACGTCGAAGCTGAGAAAGCCATACGGATAACGTCGGCGATTCTGGCCTGGAGGGCGGACTGCGCGGGCGACTCGCCGTTTGTAGCAACGTCTTTCCCAATCATCAAGAATATTTCATTGAGACAACTCATCGCGAACGTCCTAACTTGCCAGCGCAAAGGCTCCATTTCGGAATTTGAAGGCGAGTCTTTATCATCCTTAGCGGCGCCGGCGGCCGCAGCGAAGCCGGCAACTTCTTCGTCCTGCAGATCGATAGTGGCAGTCGGCTTTCGGTTGACGTCGTGCGTCTCCTCGGCAGCTTTTGGTCGGGTCATCTTGAGAACGTTCTGGCAACGGAGGAGCCAAGCGCCGGTTTCTGTTAACGCAGTCTGACGTAGCCAGTTCCGGATAACATTGCGAATTCCGTCGTGGCTAGGCGATACGTCTAGCACGAGCCATAGCTGGTCCTCAAAGCCTGGATTGGCTGCTTCCAGAACGTCGAGGGAGTTCCTCTTCATCAGATTGTAAAGACCGTCTACCGCAACGTCGCGAAGGATAGGAAATTCGGAGTTGAGATATTTCTGTAACGTTTTGACGTAGTCGCTGAATACCATGTGCCCAGGAGCATACAGGGATAGATGCTCCAAGCACGCTAAGCTTTCGCGCTGTACGAGAACATCCTCCTCGCTCTGCAGCTGATCGACGAGAGTGAGAATCAACTCGCGCGATTTAGTAGAATCTTGCAAGTCCGGTCCCACGACGTTGATCAGAGAGTCGACGCAACGTGTGATGGCTGCCGTAGTCGATAACTCCGTCTCCAAGCTCATAGAGATAGGGGAAGCTACTTCGGAATGATGAGTTTCCGAAAGGTAAAGTTGAGAGACCATTCCGAGGGATCCGGAGATATACGGCGAGAAGCCAAGGCCCGTAGCGTCGGCGGCATCAGCTAGAGCCTCGAGGGCCCAGTAGTGTACTGTCGGATGCGGATCATTGCACAGAGACATCAGGATACCAGTGATCGTCTTGAGATGGTACCCAGCACCCATGCCGCCTACCTTCGACTGGATAGAACCCAGAGCCATGGCGCACCCTGCTCGAGCGCTAGGTTCCCGATTTCCTACGATGGTATCGACTAAATGCTTAATCTCGTGGTTCGTAAACGCATTGCCACATGCATTACAGAGACGGGCAATAGCACCATAACCTAGGCTGCGTATATACTGGTCCGGATCGACCACGAAGCTCCTAGTCATTTCTTGTAGGAGCTTTTCCACTGCTATGTTGGTAAGATTGCCGGCCGGCGACTGAGTCTCCTTCACGGCAACCTTTAGAGTAAGGAACAGAGCACTGGCGACGTTCACAGTAATGGCTGCTTTACGGCCGAGGTCGCGCTGTAGCGAACCAGCCGAAGTGAACGTAGCAATCTGTTCGAGAACGCTCTCCTGTACTTTGGCCGGCGTAAGGGGGAAGACGAACGCAAACAGCTGAATTGCCATATTCACCACCTCGGTAGCAGGAGGAGCAGGAAGATCCGCGGATGAATCTTGCTCGCCAACGTAGAGCACAGCGGCATCGTGCTCCAGCGACGAGCAGATCGGCGACAGAAGCAGGTCGTCGATAATTTCATCTGGATTAGGCTCGTCCGTCTCTGGCTTATCGTCCGAATCATCCTTCTCTCCGGGGAGCCTCTTGATTTTGAAACCGCGAACTAGGTCGTTGACGCCGTACCCGGAATTGTCACCTACATCCCAGATAGTCTCAAAGGTCCCCGCAGCGTTGGCGATAGACGCGCTGAGGGTGTTAGCTGCGTAATTCTCGGGGTCGGCAAACAGCGATATTGCCAGAGTAAGGAGATTGGATTGTAGAAGCGACTCGCTCCCTCCAGCTGGGCTTTGGTTCACCAGCATAGTATAACATTGCAAAACTCGTCGCTGGACCATCATGTCAAGGTCGTGCAGCTGCAAAGCAGGAGTCAACCTTTGAGAAATATCATCGGTGGTTTTCTTCGAGGGTAGCATCTTAAGAAACACGCTGGTATTTTGAAGCATCGTAGCAATGCGTTTCGATACGTCAACAGTTAACAAGCGGCTGTTGAACTGAAGAAACGAGAGAATAGAACCCAACGCGCATTCTTTGACGTGAGTTAAGTACGAAACTTCTAAGATGTTACGATGAGCAAAATTATCCTTCGCCAACGGCTTTGGCAGGGCGTTTTTCCAGAGAACAAGCAACTGCGAGAGATGAATCTTGACGAAATTAGGTCCCAGCGACATTAGTCCCCCGAGGAGGATCCACGCAACCTGGACCTGCGTGCTCGAGACGCGAAGCTCGGACTGACCACTGGACTTGAGCAGGTTGGTAGCCATGGAGTAGACCCGGTTGTTAATATCGAGGGAGCCATGTAACGGACGAGACGGACTGGCACTCAGGGTTGCAGCCAATCCATGAGCGAATCCGACACATCTTCTCGGAGAGTTTCGCGCACCTCCGAGTAGGGACAACTCCCTGCTAAGACTGTTCATACAAACAGACAAGCAAGGTAGGAGCTGCTGCGGACACGCAAGAACGAACGTTTTCATGCAGAACGAAGCAGACACCTGGACGCTATAACTGGGATGCTGAAGTACTTGCAATAATCCATCTCGACAGGGTTCTGCGAAATTATTCGCGGCAGATCCAAGCGACTTGATAAGTGATGCTACCGCGCCAAGAGCTGCGATCAGGGCATGCTTTGTCGGCTCAGGTCGCTCTTTGAGCGTTTGGGGATAGTTCTTAAAAACATCGTTGACGAGCACTTTAGCCACAGTCGTCTGGCCTGATTCCCCAAGTATCTTGCGACCTATTACAACCTGCAGGACCGTATCGACAATTCGACGCGAGATGAGGAGTCTATATCGATTGTTGACTATGTTCTGATGGCCTAATAAGTCGATAGTTAAGCTCTCCAAGATTCTCAAATAATTCTTTTCGACAAAATTCTCTCCTAATCGTTTCAAAACCCTTCCATAGCAAACACCAATGGCTGCCCTGGCTCTGTTGGTAGTAGATAGTCTAACGTACTGAGTCGTAAGAGTCTTAAAAATGTCACTTAGCGACAAGACGAGGACCTGGCTTTTTTTGCCGGGCGCTGGGCTACCTGGCCGCGACGGAATATCATCGTCTTCCTCCAACCCTACGCCCGGCTGGATAGAGGCCCTTTTACTAGCTTTAGACTTGGACTTTTTGATCTTCGGTACCCCTGCCGATGCGGACTCGGAATGACTTTTCACCATAGCTTCGGCCAAACAGTCCGCAGCGGCGTGTCTTACGTGTGAGGAATTAGAATCGATGGTCTTAAAGAGGGCCGACTTCAGATTCTCGAAATCGCCCGAGTTCTCAAAGTACGAAGTATATCTGGCCAACGACTTTAGACAACGGCAAGCGGACACGACAGTTAGGGAACCTTTGTCGCCCGAGGCGGCATTCCGTGCTTGCTTCCAAATATCCCTAGCTATGCTCTCATCCAAGCTCGATCGCACCATGCCTACAATTTTGTTCAAGGAAATAAGCACGGCAGCGCGTAACCCAGCATGACTTTGTGACGATTTGAGCAGCTTGACGAGGGCGCCGCAGGCCAATGGGTGCAGGCCGATGGCGCTGTCACCGGCGGATGCGTACACATCGCCCAAGCAACTGATAGCGGCATGTCTGGTTCGAACTTCATTTTCGGTCTTGGATTTCCCGGTGGATATTATAGAGACTAGCTCGTTTATAGTATCGAAGAGTAATTTCCTATCTCCATTCCCGAGGAAGTAGGCAAGTATCTTGCCAAGATTGACCCTTATAACCCGGCTAGGGGAGGGCGTGGACAGGTTGATTATCTGGAAGACCTCTTTTTTGAGGTAGAACTGCTGGGCAGTACAATCATCATTCGACAAGCTATGGACATGTTTGCTTAGAGAGGAGACGAAGTTCAGTAGGAAGAGGTCCTGCTGCTCGGCGGGAAGCGATTGGAGCTTCTGAAGGTCGAGTTCGGGATTGTTGGTGGTAGTCAAGGAAGCGCGCGCGGGCGCTGCGGCTTGAGAGGCGCCGTTAGACTCTCGAGGGGGGGAACTTGGCGCTGACATGGAAAATCATGGATGTTCTGTTGAAGCGCATAAAAGGAGGATCGTTTCAACCGCGGCGAATAAATGAACGAAGACGAGACCGGAAGAGTCGCGATTAAAACGTGTGCTATGCTATCGAAATGTGAAGGTGAATAAGTACCTAATTACGGATATCGAAGGCACGTGGAAGGCAGTTGGCGGTATTGCATGAGGTATGTATGTATGTACAGTGTACCTAATGTATTCGAGCGCGTACCTGACTTCAAAGGGGGTATGTACTCGGCAGTAACGAGTCCTATAGCCAATCACAGGCGATAGCAATATTGGGTTTGTATGGATTATCTGCCAATTACACGGCTTCAATCGCCCAAGAAAAATAACCTTTAAACATTTCTAAAATAGGTTTAGCTCCTTCAAGAATAAAAGAAAGCTATTTCAACATCTACTTCGATATCTCGAGCGCATTCATATGAGGTAGCCATAGGCAGCTCTCTTTCAAAATGTCTACCCACCTATTCTTATTCCCCGGTCGAACTCTTGCACCAAGGTCGATTACCTCCACCATATGCGCCCAATGCCGCCGGTCCTTCGCTTCGAGCGCGCTGCTTAGCAGCGGTCACAATCGCTGGTCCAAAATCAAGCACGAAAAAGGCGCCGCCGACGCGAAGAAAAATGCCCAGCGAAGCAGCTTCGCCAAGAACTTGACCCTCTGGTCGCAACGTTCGTATCCTACACGACGGTCGTCAGTCCCGATCCGAGCGCTAACGGAGTACAAGATAGTGTATGGGCCAGACCCGAGTCTTAATTCGCGACTAGCTACCGTGGTCGCGGCCGCGAAGAAAGGTATTTAGTATACAAACAAGGCAGGACGGAACAACAAAGAAGGAAATTCTAACGAGAGCCACGGCCATAGCCGGCATGCCGAAAGCCAGCATAGACATAGCCATAGCACGAGGTCAAGGCAAATCGTCGTCCGGGGCGGGACTCGAAACCATGACGCTCGAAGTTATGATACCGCCAGCCGTAGCCATGGTTATCGATGTCGCAACGGACAACAAGCAGCGCGCACTGCAGGACCTTAGGGTCATGGTCAAAAAATACAACGCTACCGTAACGCCGACAGCATTCCTATTCGCCAGGGTTGGCCGCGTCGTCCTAAAAGGCGACAAAGACGACGACTTCGACGAGGTGTTAATGGAGGCGGTCGAGGCCGGTGCCGAGGACGTCGAGCAGGATAAGAAGGGCAACGTGGTCCTCCGTACGCAGCCGAATACTACACACCAAACAGCGCAGAGCCTAAGCCAAGCGCTATCTACCGAGATCCTAAGCTGCGAAATTATATGGTCGCCGATAGGGGACAAGGTGAAGCTCGACGACGACGACGCGGCAACGAATATAAGCGCCTTCCTAACGGCGCTCCAAGAATATCCAGACGTGCAAGGAGTCTAGTAAGCCTACCCCGCGAATACCTCACTACCAACACCCTCAATTGGTATTAACCCTGGAAATCTACAGCGCGAACGCCGAACAAGGAAATATATCCACAGATCTTTGGACGACGATAGAAGATAACCTCGACACGTAATCCGTAGTGACGATACGATGTGTAGATATCTTGTATGCTTAATGTAGACTATTGTACATGTTGTATCGCGCAACAGTCCCCATCTGATTTCCGTCTTTACGAGGAGTGGAGAGACCGGCCTTGTCGCCCAGTGCTCGAGTCAAGTCCAAAGTCCAAAATATGTAAAGGCCGCGTGATCATGTTCCAATCCCATTTTCCTTCCGCGCCCCTAAACGCCGTCGAAGCCAATGCATCCGCCACTTATAACTGTTCCTCTTCGTTGTCTTGTCCAGCGCGACTATTCCTGCTCCTCGCTCCCGGGCTGCGGTGCTTGCCGCGCCTCATTCTCGAGCCTCCTATCCCTGATATACAGCCGTCGCGCGCGCAATCGCTGCAGCTCGGCGTGGATCTCGTCTCGGTCCATGGGCACCTTGTTCGCCTGCTCGGGCTTGGGCCAGAAGTCGGGGACAGCAAAGCGTTCGTCGAGGTTCGTGCCGAAGTAGTACATGATGCCGATCGGGAACATGACGTACATGCCGAACTATATATGGTGGCGGTAAGTATGCGTGCGAACTAGACGGGACAGACGGGAGGACATGGCGAGGAGGGGTAGTTAGTCGGGTTGGGAGCGCACCTTGAAAACTTCTAGGTTTAGGCCGCCCATTGCGAATATCTTCGGTTGAATTGAAGGAATTTCGGCTCTCGTCAATGAGGTATAGACATAAAATCGAGCTGATCACATGTGGAATAGAGCCTATGTTATGTAAATTGTCTAGTAGTCGCACTTGGGAAGCTTCCAATTAAAGCTTTCGAGTTTCGATTGAGACTGTACACTAAAGCGCCTTGGCTCTGATTGGCTTAGTTCATACCCGCATTAGAGCCGGGTAGCTGCATCGGGATATCCATTTTCCTTGTGCTACTGAAGCCGCCTGGAGGCTAGGTATGGTACATACCGAAGGTACCTCTTATCCCCTGAAAACAACGCCATCTTACAATGGGTGTTTTGTTATATAGGGTGAGATGCCATAAACTTTAAAGAGCTACCATAAATCCTAGAGGATATTCCATTATAATGTGAAGTCAGCATATCAAGGCTATAAGTAAGATAAGATAGGGGTAGTTAACTGGAATAGGGGACTTGGATATCGAACGAGGTACCCTAGATTTTCCAGATTCATAATGGGAATTAGCCACTACAAGCATTCAGATTCAGGTGTAGATACGCGACATCTCATGATAGAAATATTATATCGTATTTTTGAATTTCTCGTTACCGCAGTGGAGGACCGCAGCTCTTGGTAACCCTCCAAGCCGCCAAGCCTCGTCTACCAACTACTCTTTGCAGTGTAGGCCAGAACCCGTCTTCCGCCCAGTCTAAGTCATCCAAGTTTAAATGCTTGCTATGCCGCCAAACCTCCCGAAACCGTAGCCCTTCTAAACCCTTGTTGTCTAAGTATGGATCGAGCCACGTCGACGAGAGCGGCGCGATCAAGTACGTGCCGTTTGGCTCTTTGAGATACTCAAGGTTCCTCCGATCGGCTGGCGTGTCACAGGTCGCTATCTGCGTCAACTCCTCAAATAATAGGGGCCCCTCCATCCCCGCTACGTCCCTAGTCTTCAGAACCTCGTTCTTACCGTTCAGAAGCCATATCGGCGGCATATATGTTTTCCACCATATCGCTTGTGTCGCGTCTGGTTGTTTGCTCAAGAATACTTGAGCTGGTACGATACCGCCCTGATGGTATACCCCCATAAGAAGGCCAAGGACCACATTGAAGCCAACCCAGGTAGCAATCCAGATTTTTCGATGCGTGGACTTCTTCGGGAGCTTTAGGGACGAGAGCAAAAGGGGTACCGTCGGCAGCAAGAATCGTGCTTCCTGGTGTTGAAAGATGGATAGCACCAACACTCCCGATATCGCCGAGCATAGCCTGAGCGACAGATGTGGTTTTGCGAACAAGAGAGCCACGGCAGGCCCTATAAGCAGCGGGAGGTTGATTAAGAGATGTTGGTACCAAGGGTGTAATCCGTGCTCCGCTAAATTCGAGGGCGAGAGGTTGTATTGCAGATTATTTAAGGGTGTAATAACAGGATTGCGGTAGAGATCTAACCAGGTAATAGAGTGCGGGGTGTAGAAAGCTGTATCAAGAGAGATAGCAATTAAAACTGTAAAGAGCCCTGACGCTGCCATGATGGCAAGGGATAATGGTCTTGGAAGTAAGTTAGCAACTCGGCCTAGCAAATCGACGACCAAAAGGCACGAGGGACGATATGGGAGTAAGGAGACTTACCTATGTATAAAATGGGGTATCAATCGAAGTCCAGGAATAAGCAAGAATGCAGGAAAAGTTATCCTATTAAAAACACCAAAGACGGCTACAACACCAAGCACCGTCGACGCCGCCAGGGCGGATGTTTGTGCCTGCTTAACAGTTAGTTTGTAAATCCGGACACTACGAGAACCTGGAGGAGCGCAACTTACCGAAGCCTCGAGAATGCGCTCAACGAGCACTAGACACCACATAACGACAAGGGTCTCGATCGAATTAGAGAAAGTATGAGTTTGAAAAGTCCAGGTCACGTAGGACGATCCTACCAGCAATAAGGCAGTGTTGCGATGTCGCGGCGACTGGACTAACTCGTGAATAGCCCAATCCTCCAAGACGAAGCTGATAACAAACATCAGCACTCGCAGCGTCCAGAATACCGTAATCGGTGGTATTTCGCCGTCATTCCCAATACCCTCCCATAGCCACTTCAGTAGAAGCATAGGCAGTCCGTAAACCGGCCATAGCGGAAAAACGCTACGTATGGGATGATCGCTTGTGAATTCCCAAGTCAGTCGAACGGGGTAACTGAAGATTTGACCTATATTGCGCGCCGATTTTGTTAGTTTATAATCGTTGCAAACGGTTGCGAACAGAGTTAATTTTGGACCCCCGCCCTCCCCCAGCAAAATGTGTCTCTGCGCTTACCTGCTATAACTTCGGGACCTTGGAAATTTTCATCTGGATGCAAATAGCTCGGCGAAAAAGCGAGCCATAGTCGTACCAGAACTAGAAACAAATAGGTACGCCTCCACATGATTCTACCCGGAGGCGCGCATCTACGAGGGTTGTGTGTGGGGTATAGCTCAATAGGAAAACTCTAAGTCGTCGCAATAGTTTGCGATATTACGGTAGCTGTCGCGTCGCGTGGAACGGTCGTATATACAATTACTGTCGCTGTCGCGTTATCGTAGTTATCGGGTATATCGGATACGTGGGCGTGATTATTATCTTATGAAGTATAGGATCGCTCAGGATTTAGCATCGCGGCAGGAAGCGAACAGGGTATTATGTAGGTAGGAGACAATGCCTATGTGTCGAAGAAAGAGACAAAGGGTAAAGGAGTGTGGGCTATGTTTATTCGTTTGTAATCAATAAAAAAAATACCAAAGGAGAGAAAAGAAGAAAAAAATCTAAAACGAAATAAGGCAAAGGCCCAATATGGTAACAACAATAAATTGCAAGCTCTCGAGATACACTATGTAGTATGTACACACTATGGTAAGAATGGTAGGGATGAGAGGTAAGATGACACGGGTCACGAAATAAGATCACGGAACACAGGCTGACATGTTACCGTTTCCCGGCATTTTGGGTAATTCGCATGCATCCTCATTCGATCGTTAAGTACGTATCTACATAATCTTACGGGCCTCCCATAGGAATTTTACCGTAAACGGCTAGACATATGAAGTCGGGCACCGTTTGGAAATAGTCTAGAATGCCGTGCATGGATCGATTGCGAAAAAGGAACTGTCAAATCTAAAGGTTATTAACTGGGTCGATTCCTAGGTACTGTGGTGTAAGTAATGTACATAGGTACATATGTACTTCATTATGTACCTCCCTGTAAAGTCCCTCCGCGAAATATCGAATTTACCCAGAACAATGCATTATGCAAAGTAACTTGCAAACCACCTAATTTACTACGCATAATATAGATTCATATGCGATGTGATATTCGCGATGTTCATTTATTATGTACATAAGTAGCTTAACGCCGAACCGTAAAGGATCTATCTCTAAATTTCGACGATCTATACTCTAACGCATATAAGATCTTGTATGTCATTTGCAACCGAGCCAATATAAAAGACCTCCAAATGCTACGTTAATAACGAGATGCTGTCCCAAACTCCACGCCATGCTGTACAAATACTTTGGTGAGAATACGGTCCATATGAATAAATGCGTCCTCAAGGTCGTGCAGGCTATCATCACGAACACGAGAGCGACTGCCACAAACAACGTCAAAATCGCAGCGTGCTGTTGATACACACGACCACGGCCGGGCTTTGCTGACTCCCTGCTTCGAAGGAGCAGCAAGTTGGATGCCGAGGTCCACCATACCGGAGCAGCCCAGTTGCTGAGGAACGTTAAGACTCCTACGGCGAAGATATTAAATCCGCTGACGCCATTGTACGCGTTAGACAAGTCCACGCCGGATATCGCGTTGGAGCCTCCCATTGCGAAGAAGGAAGTAAATTGTAGTAGCAGCGATGATATCGTGATGTCTACGGCTTCTAGACGGAGCCCGCTCAGATACAGGTAAATGGCCCGAAATAGTAAGAAGAGGGGTATGTTAGTTACTCGAGACTGTGTCAACGCAAAAAGCGTATACAAGTGATGCATGGTTCGTATCGCTGCGTGGAAGTCAGCCGACATCGCTTCCCACTCATTTATAAAGAAAACTCACCATCCCCCTTAGATTGCTTAGTCCCCTGCACAAAAATACTGTACAAGGGACATATCGAAGTAAGTCCGAGACCGAGGAATACCGCCCGCGCTCGATTCACAAGAGTCGGACCGTCAAATAAGTCCACAAGCGTCTTCGCGAATCCAACAATTAGCTCGGGGGCGTCCTCGTTAGTAAAGGCGAGCTTGAAAGATATTGCTGAGGTCGCTAGTCCCACAACTATGGAACCTGAGATAGCAGTTGGGATCCTCCGAAGCCCGTCGAATAATTCCAAAGAGACCATCGCATACGTCGCGAGGGTAAGAGACCAGAGCAATTCCGGATTTGACGCTATAAAACTAGTCGCGATATCGGGCTCGCCGGCGAACTTTTGCCCAGTTTGGTTCCATCCCCGGGTCAACCGCATAGCGCCGAGCGCAACGAGGCCCATGACGAAAGACTTATACGTCGCTCTTGGACTCCTACTTCTATATTAGTCCGGTAATATCGAACAGCGACGGATGCTACTTACGACCTAATCGCGAGATAGAGCAGCCACGCAGAGGTAGCCCAATACCAAAAGTGTTGCTCTTCCTCGACGTAGCTACTAGCAAACATCATTATGCCGTACAGCGCCGTGACGAGGGTAAACGGTGCTAAGCTAGAAGCTGTTACGGAAGATGAAGTAATTACGGCGTATACCGCAGCCAAAGAGGCCGCTGCCGCTGTCGCTTCGCCGTATATGAGCATCGGCATATCGTAGTTGCTCGCCATACCGCTCATTAAAGTCTGCGCCCTTGATAACCACTGAGGGTTGTTAATACGTCATACCTGGTTGCGAAAACATTAACGGGTTAAGTCTCGCACCTTTGACACATCCATTATCTGGTCCTCGCCTAGATTTCCCTCGACCGAGACAGTCTCGACTTTTTTGCTAATCTGCTGCCACTCGCAGGCCAATTGTTCGGCCCCGGAGCCAGGGCGGACACAATCAAGGTTGGGGTTCCTACCAACCGATGACGAACCACCGAAGCTTGCGGTGACAATATCGAGAATCTGCCTCGCGTTACGCACAAGAATTTGGAGCTTGTCTCGTCCTTGAACTAGTTAGCACGGCGCCTACCAATTACGAAGAGGGCTACTTGCTCTCTGGCCAAAAAGGCAGAAAGTCTACCATGAAGGAGCCAAGATTATTTTTAGGGATCGGAAAATCGAGCAAAGCGGCAAGGGTAGGGGCTAGATCGGACTGCTCTACGACGTTGTAATATTGGAAATCCTCGACAAAATTTGCTGGCACTTTGACGGGTTTTGCGATGGACTTCAGCTTAGGTGATACAAACACGAGGGCAGCTGAAGTTTCTCCAGGAGAAGAGGCTCCGTGGTTACCAGCATCATTCATGCCGTGGTCGCCACAGAAAACAAGAAGGGTCGAATGGAGATGCGGTTGCGTCTCCATCGCCTCGTATATCTGGCGAATGATTCCGTCCATCTCTTGCTGCTTCGGAATCATATTTGGGCCTCGAGGGCCTGTTTTGTGGCCGATGTGGTCGAGGCCGAGATAATGGAGAACCATCGTATTCCAATCATCTCTGCGCAACTCGTCAGGGACGTGTCTCGTCACGTTGTTGTCGACTTCCGTAAAATCGGAGACGAAGAAGCTCGAAGTGCCGTCCGCTCGGTCGAACACGCCGGGGAATAATTTCAGCCACGTATCATCACCATACATAACTAGCTTCCCCGATTTTTTCGCCTTCATCTGAGCGAGCCAGGTGTCCTGGACGGCGAGCGTCGAAGACGTGTCGGCTTCGTCGAAACTCAAGATCGCATCGAGGAAGGAAGGTGTAGAACCGGTAGTAATCGCTTTTATTCGAGGCATCGTGATAGTCGGCGACGTAGCGTGAGCGGTGTAGGGAATAGCAACTCCATCTCGAATAAGCCTGGAAGTTTGCGTCAGCGATGCAGGTCCGCGAATTACGCCTCGATTCCTCTAACCCTTGGGTGAACTCGAAGCCGGAGCCATTTAGATATACAAAGTCGCTGCGCTGGTTAGTTAGACAAGCGCACGTCGGCGGATGATAGTTGCGCCAAGTAGACGAACCTGCGCAAAGCATCGACGACCATGAATATTAGACGATCGAACGGCGCTTCGGGCGGCGAGCCATAATCGAGGGATTGGTATTCGGCTAGACCAGGCAAGAATGGTTTATAGGGAAAGAAACCAACGGCGAAGAGGAGGATTGCGACAGGTATTAGAAGATTAGCTGCGACGAGAGATACAGTCGAGACCGGGAAGACATTATGGCGGTACATGACCAATTGTAGCGCATAGATCAGCTTTTCCGGTCGGTTATAGCTGTATTTAGAATTGCAAGAGGTCAATTTCACCTATGCTCCATCGTCTATCACGAAGTGAGGGTTCGATTAGAATAGCAACAGGTAGAACAGATTGGTTTCGCGATGTTGAAAGCTAAAATTACAGAGCTGATGCATTGATCCACTCATAACGTTGCACCAGGTAATGTACCTCCCCTGCGCAAGCTTGAAGGGACAGGTGTATCTTCTTGCCCTATAATAATAAGGTTAGGTAGGTACTGTGGGGCACTATGTATTTACCGAAGTGTTCTTTGCAGCGATGATGTACCAGTATACCAGCCCAAGTACCGCAGGGATCCACACACCCCACATCCCGATCAGATGTTCGTGCATATGTCGAGATCCACTCTCTCGTCAATTCCATCCCACTTCTGAAGCTTTCCAAGACAAGTTCAACATTGCCACAAGCTCAAACGAGTTATTCTCTTCAATATAATCGTACTGATCACAACCCGCCGAAAACTCCATTTCTATCCTAATGTCTTAAGCAATTCAAGAGCCAAGTGTTATCATGACCATCAACGATCCGCCTGATAACATTTTTATCCGTTTCAAGAATCACATCGACGACAAGATCTACCGAGGTTTTCAGACCATTCTCACATTGCCGGTACATATGGGGAACCGCGAGCGAGAAATGGATAACAGTCCAACCAACAACTACGGTATTGTTCCCAAGCAATGGGAGCCCGTGGGTCCCCCATCAGATTCGAGCACACCAAGTCCGGACGATACGAGAGGCGCCGAAGTAAAAGACGTCTACCATTGGGCTATCTCATCTCCGTATTCTCCTCTAAATCTCCAATACTTACGGCAACCTCGTCCCGCCGATGCGCCTCGGGATTATCCAGATTGCTTCACCTTCCGGGACGCATTTGAGGATCTCTTAGCAGCGAATTCTGGAAAACCTCTATCTGACCTGCGCAGACTTGTATTCTCCAAACACTTTGAGCATGTCCGGTACTTTCCCTGGGGGATGTCCGTCGAAAACTGGGTTGCCGGCGTTGGACTTCGCGGCCTTTGGGGCGCTTACTTCCGCCTCTCCCCATCGGCTAAGCGTGATTTGTCCTACGGTATAATCTCTCCTTGGAGGAGTCTACAGATAGGAGAAACGACGTTTCATCAATCGCCCGTATCGGTGTGGCCTAGCATGATCTTCCCGCCTTGGGAGCATCGCCAGCCGTGGCGATACGGCGATCCGATCGGATCTGAAGAAAAGCCAGCCGAGCGCGGAGTCGAAACCGCGCACCCCCAGGAAGCGGACACAGAATATGATTTATACGAAGCTGCGCGTTCCGGGCCTGCTACGGATAATAAGGTAGTAGAGACAAATACTTCTCAAGGACTAAGTAATCAAACGAGATCGAGCCGGGCTACTGATTCCCAGGATTCTAATGACGGGACCGTAACCCGTACGACTGAAACACCAGATGGCGGTAAGATCGTAGAGACCATCGAACAGCACGCCTCAAAATTCGGGAAAAGAGTCAATACTGTCACGAAACGATTTGATTCTGCTGGCGAGCTGGTCTCTACAAACCGGACAAGCAGCTGGTCATGGTCTTATCAGTCCCCAGACCCGTCTTCAAGATCCTTTGATGATGACGAGCCAGATTCAGATGATGAGGATGCAGATTGGCCCGACGACAAGGAGGGAAGGTCTACTAGAGAGGATCACAAGTCTAAAGGTTGGTTTTGGAAATAGCTTCAACTTTGAACGTGTCCCACTTTATAATGAGATGCAGTGAGCATCACCTCTCCCTTCCAAGCATACACCCTCATATAGGTATATATACCCACGCAACTCGTTTAAGAACGCCCGTGGTACGTACATAATAGCAAAAATAAATTACTATCGAAAAGTACGCGCTGGAAGTTTCTTATTATCGGTTAAATCATGCTTTTATTCCGTCATCTAATTATAGCTCAAGTTTCTAGACGTAGCTAATAGCTATATGGCACACTCAACGACGTGCCTGGGCCTTCTTCTTCCTCGTCATCCGTTTCCTCGCGATAATCTTCTGTTGTAAAGCATCCTTCTCCGAGACTTCCTCGCCCGCCTTGGCGCCAGAATTATCACCTGCTGCTTCACCCCTCTTCTGCCCCCTCCATTTCCCATTGGACACAGAAAAGTCCTTGCCTCTTGGTGGATGCCTCGATCCGTTCGCATTCGCACTTCTATCTTGGCCTTGACCGTCAGGGCGCTGATTACTTCGGAATGCCCGTTGCCTTTCTTGGTTGTCCTTCCTCCTTGCTACAACCTGAGCGTTCTCGATAGCAAACTCGACGATCAACCGCTGCGTTTTCCCAGCCGGGGTCTTCAATGCGTGCCCGTTCAGCCACCGTAAGCCCATGAGCGCCCATCGATGCGAGGAGTATTCGATGAAGCCGTAGCCTCGACTTTTACTGGCGCCGTCCACTTCGGGCACCTTGGATCCTTCCTTGTTCTCGAATACTATCTTCGCCTGCTTGACTATACCCTTGCCCTTCTCTTTCCGCCGGCGTTCGGCCTCCTTGTCTTCCTCTCCGCCCCGGGCATTCTCCTCCTTGGAAAGCGGCTCTCTTCGACCTTCCTTGACATCCTTAGCGAAGCCAACAACAGCTTCGCGAGCTAGAGCCTTAAGCTTCTTCGAATCCAAATCGCGGGGGATATTGCGAATCGCTAAACGAGTAAGACTTAGATGCAGGCTCGGGTTGCTTTCGATGAGCTTTTTCCGTTGGGCAGCGCTATCTTCGCGAATCTTGATCTCCGTAGGAGCGAGCGCCGCGTATAGAGGCGAGTCCGTCATGAGAGCACCTTCTGACAACAAGTATAGTCGGCGCTTATCCTTTTCCTTGCCAAGCCGAGCGGCAATACCCTTCTCTGCGAGATTGCTCGCTTCGTCTTTGCTTACAGCCTGCGACACTTGAAGAATGCGACCGTCCATAGTGTACTTACCCTGCTCGTCCGCTAGTTCGTTTTGCAGGATGGACTTTTTATTCGGTATCGCAGATTGCTGAGCGCGTGGTGCGCCCTTGAGACACGCCTTCGAATCATCTTCGCTGACGAAACAGACGAAACCTGTGCCGGCCGGCCGATCGGTCGCTCGATCGACTACGATACGGGCGTACCTGACGCGTCCAAATTGCTCGAAGTGAGATTTTAGTTCCGCATCTGTAGCTGTAAAGGGTAGATTGCGAATAAAAACAGTCGACTTATTATCCGTCATAAAGGGTTTCTTAGGGATAGGTTTGCTTCCTAATGCAGCACCACCTTCATCATCAGCGTCTTCAGATTTGTCATCGTCTGGGTTGGCATCGCTGTCTTCATCCTCCAGATTTTCCATGTGGTTTTTCATGAAATTCTTTATATCCTCATCCTCTTCGTCGTCTTCGTCTTCGTCTTCTTTCTCGCTTTGGTCTTCGCCTGGCTTAGCGTCATCATCTTCCAATGCTCCATCCTGGTCCGCAGGCTTAGTATTTTTACTCGTAGTGCTATCTTTATCTGGCTGTTGCTTCTGCTGCTCCCACGTCTGCTTATCGACAGCCCAGTCGACAGCTAGAGTTCTGCCGTCGATGGTCTTCCCATTAACTGCTTCTATAGCCTTTTCCGCATTCTTCCGACCACGCATGGTGACGAAACCGAACCCCGAGAGTTTCCCTTTGGCATTCGGAAGGTCGGCATATTTTACTTTTCCAAATCCCTGGAATAATGCTGCGAGCTGATCTGACTTCTTGATGCTCCAGGGCAAATTTCGTACGATCAACTTGGGCGCTTTGCGAGCCTCGGCCAGGGTCGCTTGCCTCTCGGCCTTCTTAGCAGCGGCATCTACCGACTCGGTACCTGGTTGGCGATGTCTGGGTTCTGCAATTTCTAAAACTAGCGGACGGCCGTCGAGCTTCTGTTTGTCGAGCTTTTCTTTAGCCTCTTTAGCATCGTCGGCGTCGGTGAAAGTAACGAAGCCATAACCGCGAGAAGCCTTGGTCTGAGGGTCAAGAATGACAGTCGCATGCTTTACGGGGAAATGTTGAGAGAAGAATTCGGTCAAGGTCTCGGCGGTGGCTGTAGGCGGAAGCGATCGCACAAAGAGAGATCTGCTCTGCTCAACTCGAGCTTTCTTGGTAGGCGGCTCGATAGTGGAATCGACATCTTTTGAAGGCGCATTTGAGTTTGACTCTGTTCCAGAAGCTCTGGATCTTTTGAGATCACTGTTACCACCCATTTTCACTTGCACATACGACTTCAGCCGTAATTGACACGGATGAGATAACGATTGCGTAGATGAACGTAGCTTGGAGGGAATAAAAATTATAGCATGGGAAGGAAAAAAGTCCGATAAAATTATCGATAAGGATAGTTAGTATTAGCGTAGTGGTGGAAGTACAACCTCTAGAAGTACCTAAATGCACGCTAAATGAGTTCGGTACTTTAGGTGATTACGGAGCTTATCAAATGCGTTAGCGTTAGACCGTGTAATACGGCGCGGGGTAATAAACGGAAATTCTTGATAGTTGTCCTAGCAGCCGTTTCGGTTTATTGATTTACTTCCCAAATTTTAAAAAGTCGCGCCAACACAAAAAACATTACCTTACCATGTATCAGTGCGTTTGTAGCGGGGGATACCAGGGATATCGCGATACCCTTTGCGCGTCGACTTTTACGCTTATTATTTTGCTCCAAGTGGCCAAGTAGATTCGCCATATTTTCAATTCCTGTAGATACTTCGCCCATCCACGTTTTTCAAAATCGAAATCAAATCTACCATATCCTTGGCGCATATTTCTCACTGCCCGCGGCTTAGGTTCCGAGGGGTCAACACAAACAACTAGACTAATATACGTAACGGAACTACCTATTCAGCATGCCAGCTCGAGGGTCCGCTAGGTCCACGCGGACCGCTGGCGCCGTATCTAGCAAGGCCTCCCGAAGAGTATCATCGTCGAGTATCGATCTTCCCGAAGAAACGCCCGACAGCCAGTTGCGAACCCAAATATGTGCAATATTCCGCGACGCGCAGAAGACGACCGCCACCCATAGAAAATTAGTTATCAATCTCCGCAAGATCCACGAGGCTTGCTGTTACGAGCCCACGCGCCCGGACAAGACTTCTGCAACCGAATTCGACGAGACCGACTTCAATACCGAGTTTACGCGATGCGTACTCAGGGTTATGCCCGTAAAAAAGAGCGAAGGCGCTGGCGAGAAGATCATCCGCTTTATCGGTATATTCCTACGCCACGCTAACGACAAGGACAACGAGCTGCTAGGGGAGGAAGATGTCGATGCTAGCACCATGCCTGAAACCCCGAGTACTCGGCTCACTACTCAAGTCATGGAGATCATCCTGCCCTTGCTTACCTCCAAGGATAAATTCGTCAGGTATAGGTCAACCCAGCTGATCTCTCACGTTATCAACTCCTTAGACGCCATCGACGACGACTTGTTCCAGAAGTTGCGCCACAGCCTCCTCAAGAGAATTCGAGACAAGGAGGCTATGGTCCGCTCGCAAGCCGTACTTGGCCTTGGCAGGTTGGCTGGAAATCAGGTCGAGGGTATGGCCAACTCGGACGACAGCGGTGACGACGCCGAAACTGGTCTACTGGAGAAGCTCCTCGAAGTTCTGCAGAATGATCCTAGCGCCGAGGTGAGGCGCTCGCTTCTCGTCAACCTACCTATCCTACCAAACACTCTCCCGTATCTCTTAGAAAGAGCAAGAGACCAGGATCCTGCTACTCGTCGCGCAGTCTACTCTAGGTTGCTGCCAGCGCTCGGCGACTTTCGGTATCTCTCCCTCTCGATGCGAGAGAAGCTGCTCCGCTGGGGGTTGCGGGATAGAGACGAGAATGTTCGAAAAGCTGCCGCAAGATTGTTCCGCGAACGCTGGATTGAGGATTGCGCAGGTAGCAATCAGCCCGAAGACGGCGAACAACCAGCTACGACGGCTCCTCCAACGATAGACGGACTTCACGAGTTACTCGAGCGTATAGATATCGTCAATTCTGGCGTCGAAAATGGCGTCGCGTTAGAGGCCATGAGAGGCTTCTGGGAAGGAAGACCAGATTATCGAGATGCTATGGAATTCGACGAAAATTTCTGGGAAACGCTCAGCGCCGAATCCATATTTATAGTACGGACTTTTAACGACTTTTGCCGAACAGAAGGAAATGGAAAATATGAATTCCTACTCGAGGAGAAATTACCCGAGGTTACCAAGTTAGCCTTCTACCTTGAACGCTATTTAAAGGTCCTCATCGAAGCTATAAAGAGAGTCAAGAACCAGGATAACGGAGAGGAGGAGGAGGAAGATACGGGCGAGCAGGAGTTCATCGTGGAGCAATTGCTACATATCGTTCTCACCCTCGACTACTCGGACGAGGTTGGCCGACGCAAGATGTTCGCCCTGCTACGGCAAACCCTATCCATACCGGAACTGCCCGACGAGATTACCAAGCTGACCATCGAGGTGCTCCGAGACATATGTGCACCTGATACAGCTGGCGAGAAGGAGTTCTGCAGCGTCGTACTCGAAGCTGTCGCGGATGTTCACGATACTATCGTCGACGAATCCGAGGTCGGAGATGGCGAGGAGAGTTTCCACTCGGCTAGGTCCGAAGTTAGCGGCGACAGTACTCCTACCAAGAAAGGGAAGCACAGAGCAGATGCCGGTCTAAACGACGAGGAAGTACGAGAGAAGGAGATCAAGGAGATCATGATCAACATGAAATGCTTGCACATCGTTCAGTGCATGCTCTCAAACGTCGAAGGAAGCTTGCCGCAGAACGACCACCTCGTGTCGATGCTGAACAATCTAGTCGTCCCTGCCGTTCGAAGTCGCGAAGCGCCTGTCCGAGAACGCGGATTCGTCTGCTTGGGGCTCTGCTCACTCCTTGATCGATCACTTGCCGAAGAGAACCTAGACCTTTTCGTGCGTTTCTTCACCAAAGGCCACTCGGCACTTCAGATTACCGCGCTACAAATCCTGACCGATATTCTGAACGTCCACGGAGCGCAGCTCCTCACGGCAAACCCGACATTATTGAAAGTGTACGTTAAGGCTCTCCGATCTGGCTCTAAAAACCCAGAGGTCCAGGGCGCAGCCACCCTCGCAGTCTCGAAGCTATTACTCGGCCGCGTAGTCACAGATCACGATACGTCAGCAGAGCTCCTCAAGACGTTAATAGTAGCTTATTTTGATCCTTCGACCGCAGGGAATCAGAGCGTCAGGCAAGCCCTCAACTATTTCCTACCTGTATTTTGTTATTCGAGAGCCGAGAACCAGGAGCTTATGGGAGCTGTGGCTCTCGACGCGCTGCACGCTCTATACAACGTCAGGGAGGGCCTCGATGACGATGACATCGATGTCGATGACGAAATGGCTAGCTTGAATACTATCGGCGCTTGCCTGGTCGACTGGACGGACCCTCGAAAGTGCTACACCCCTGGTGTTCCTATGGATGCCGACAAGAAGAATGTGAACGGAGACATCCACCTGGACTTGGCAAGGGACATCCTCGAGAAGCTAAATAGTAATTTGAGCAGTAAGTTTCCGTTGCCGTTTGGTGCCGCCGTTCATACTAACAATAATACAGAGGAAGAGAAGAAGGTCATCGCATCGCTGCTAGGAAAGCTATATATCTCCCCAGCCTCCTCGGAGGATAAGATTCGTGCCTTGTACGAAGATATTTCGACAGCAGTCGAAGAGAACCTCGTATCAGATGCCACGAGCAAGAACTCTCTCTATAAGATCCACGTGAGCTTAGGAAAGATCGTGAACCAACTCAACGACCAAGACAAGATGTCGAGGCGAAGCGCTAGTAGGAGCGTATCTCTTGCTCCCGATGAGAAGACCATCGCGGAAGATGCAACTGTCATGCGGGTGTCTAAGATTAAGGAGGAAGACGAAGAAGAAGACGAAAAGGGCGATATAGAAGAAGAGGAAGCTGATGTCTCTGGCACGGCTGGTCGGAGCGAAGCTGATTCTCTCGTGGAAGACCTCTTGACGGACGGAGAGACATGACGGTTATGACTTGGATACGTACCCAGGTGTTATGTCTCAGCTTAACGTGTAAATGAATGAATGCCACGTTTGAATTGAAATACCCTCCCGATCCATCGTATTACACATCGTCTCAACCCTATCATTGCCGATCGAACTGATGGGTGGCCTTGCTAGATTGCTATATGGACTTACTCACTGGGACCATACTCGCCATTTGACTAATTAGGGATGAACGCACATAGAACGGCATATTTCTGCCTCGGGGTTGGGTTCACAGTAACTAGTTTAAAAGACATGTAGAACATTGGGGTTACATGAGAGATCCAAAGATCGTAACTATTAGTCTAAGTCATAAGATGACTAGAAAGCTGCAAGGTATCGCTTATTCTAACTTTTCTACAGGGCGAGCATGAGAAAACTACATTCAAGGGATGATCACGCCCCTAATTTTGAATAATAGATAGCTTAGATGTGAAAACCCCAACCTTGGCGAGAGGGTCGGTATGGCTAAAATAGAAGCTGAATCGAAGCAAACTCGCAGTGGTAAGGGATCGGCAATATGTAAAGATGAGCTAGCCTCTTTAAGAAACAGAGATCCTACTCGTAAAATCGATATATTTGAAGTCGTCTCAATAGGTCTCACATGTAGAATAGGCGGTCTGGATATAAAATACATATCGCCTCTTATTCGGCCTACGAATATGCTTTGGTTAGATTACCTCGGACATTTATCTAAGGTTGGTCCTAACAAGAGCAGAAGTTATTTTTCATGACGTCACGAAAGGTCTACTATGTCGAGCGAAATATCGTAACAACACACCAGCCGTAGATTTTGGTACATAAAACTACGACAGCCGTTGATTAGCAACCCAGCAGGTAACGCCTGCGGTTCTGTTGTATATAAGAACTATTCGTCGAATTCATACCGCGCCAGTATATCCAACCGTAGCGATGCCGCCATATATCAGGAGCCCCGAAAGTCCGATGCCCACCGTCCAACGGACCTTTACGGTCCCGCTTCCAATCCCCAGGCCGTCCGCCATTATCGGATCTTATACATTCTCACGCAATACCAGGCCTGTCTTCGGGTATCATGAGCCTACCGGCCGCCCACCATTATGCGACGACTGTCACTTAGATTGAGAAGGAACGTGTCTCACGAGTAGAAGTTGGCAACCTGCTCGAGCAGAGCCAAATCGACACCCCGTCGGGAAGATTGAGACGAGTCTGACGTCGTGATGGTGATATTTCCGATATCACACCAGTTGTTAACGGGCTATGGAGATGTTAGCAAGGCTGCTAGACGAGAGGGGAATAAGAGGTGGACTAACCAGACAGCTGAGATACTTGCACCAACTGCAGTTATTTTGGTTGGAGTAGAAGTTCTCGAGCAGCACGATGAAGACGACAACAATAAGTATAAGAAATCCAGCGCGAACGAGCCACCACACCCACCAGAGGGGCTTCCGACCCTTGAAGAAGCCTACAGGGTTTCTGTAGAACGAAGGGAAGGCGACGCTGGTGATGCCGGTGCCGCCTACGGTAGAATACGAAGGCCCTCCAAAGTGGTCCTCGCCGATCTTACGGCGGAGGGCATTGGGCGAATGGAGAACGCTGACTCCCAGACATACACCGACGATGAACCCGCCGATATGAGAGAAGTTGTCCAGACCGGGGAGCAAGCCGAGGGCGAACGATATAAGAATCTCGATGATGATAAATATTAGCTCCCTGCCGGGGTTACGCCTCTCACCCCACGAGTATAGCAGATCGAGCAAGGTCAGAGCGATAACTCCGAACAAAGATCCCGATGCTCCGGTAGACGAGATTCCCGGAGCGGCATAGTTGCCTCCCATGACGAAGCCGAAGATGCCAGCGCTCATATAAACGAGGAAAAATCGGGTGGATCCGATGGCCCTTTCGATCTCCTTTCCCATGGTAAGCTGCATCAGTAGATTAAAGCCGATGTGGATTATACCCGCATGCATAAAGATGGGGGTTATGAAGCGGAACCACTGGTTGGGTGCCGGGTCCTGATTCAAGCCGTTGACCGGGTCCCACTCGGGATTGGGGACTCCGTCAAACCCGCAGAGCTCCGAAAGAGAGCACTTATTCGAGTCGTTGTTAGGGTCGTTCGAGGTGGTGTTCGGGCAAGGCCATCCATACCCCGGCGGGCTATAATTTTGTACGCCGTTGACGTTCTTCATACACGGGACAAACCTCGAACCCATGTTGATAAGAACCTGCTGCGAAGGACCTATCATGGGGTTAAAGGAAGGCTGAGTTTGAATCGGGCTGCCCGTGAGCTGAGCGGACTTGACGAGCTCGGCGATGAACACGGCGATCTGAATGATGGAGAATAGATAAACCATGATGGGTATTCTCCTCTTTTCCGACCCGAGCATGCCTAATTCACCGAACCGGATGCGACCACGCTTGGGTAGGCCTCGATGACCGCCCCCCTCTTGATCCGGGGCGTCGTAGACATGGTCGGTCGAATCGGCGGCATAACCTGGCGACTTGTTGCTCTGATTGCGCATGGGGATATCGTCGGTTCCTACGGGTGACACATCACCTGGTCCGGAGCCGTGATATCTTGTGTCGTAAGCGAAGGTCTGCTGGCTGTTGCTTAACGAATCGGGGTTCTGGTGGGATTGCGAGTTAGTCGGGTAGACATGATCATCAAAGACGGTCTCGAAGGGAGATACGGTGGAAGCACCCGGACGTTCTTGATTATGCGCATGCGAGGTGTAGGAAGGCGGGGTTGTAGATGCTAAGGACGGCTCGTATTGATTATAATGCCGTGATGAATCGTTGTAGTAGTCGTTGGCCGCCATGGTCGCTCTTCTATGGGGGATGTTTGGTTTGCAAAATAGAAAAGACGTGGCCAGCACTAATTTTGCACGTTTTTGTTTTTGTTTTTGTTTTGCTTCCCAGTTCTAGGCCCGTTCGAGACCCGAAAACACCAGGCTGCGTGGGGAGGCAGGTTGAAATAAGATGTCTCGAGGTGAGCCGGCGTAAAATCGGATGGACGGCTCGGCGGTCGCTAGTCGCTCGAACGAGTGTGGGAGGAATAGCAACCAATTAGCGTAATGAACGTTGTTTAATATGGATTTCCGCCGTGGTCGATTTGATGATGATGTCTCTCTGTTAAAAGAGAGAAACGAAAACAAGAATAAAACGAAACGGGAAAGAAACTGTGTTGCTTCTTTTCTGGAGATTTGTTTTTGAATTATTATGTAATGAGGCAGGACACACAGCCAGATCCAGCGGTTGTCGTCACACAGCAGACAATTGTATAGCATGCAATGTACTGATACACGATAAAGTAGGAAATGAGTGGTGCATCGCGCGGGGTTACTGAAATATACGTGTACAGTACTTAATTCTCTACTAAGATTGCGTGTCACCGGGTGCTTAGCGTAGTGGCTACAGCCTACTAACAAGAGGCTGTGCTAAAGTTCAGCGGACTAAGGTACCCGTCCAGGCACCCTTCAAGGGTCTTTACCGTTCTAATTATGGAACCCACAATGCCACGCAGCTTACGTACGCCTTCATCGATGATTTGTTCATCTGAATGGCCGAATGAATACGGCTGAATGATAATGTATGGGCTAACAGTCATTGTCAAGCCACACATCGCATTGGCATTCCTAACTTCTGAGCCTCTACGGAGCCTCTGCAGAACGTAGTATTCCTATACACGTTTAGGCAATAATTGCGAAGCTCCGAGTAGTTAGTGTATATCCATGTCCGGTTCAAGTCACCCTACGACGTTCTTACGTTCCCTGAATTAGCTCTATAGGATTCCATATCAACTCACAGTAGAATTTAGAGAATGCCGATCAAATAGCTCTGAATACGGAGAGAAACGTTATTAGCTCTGTCATTGCTTAAAGTGTCCCCAACTATATTACATACCATAATGCTTCCCGATAACTCCTATATCTACCTAGCCCGAGACTAACCGGCAGATTCCTCACGAGTAAGGTGCTCAACGAAAACCCGTGCTGGGGCGTGGTAACGTCCCCTGTTAACTAATATCGGTAGCGTGTAGAATAGTCTTTTGGACTGACGACTAGACCTCGACCTTTCTTGGCGCCTTTATAAACCGTCTCGATGATATCAATTAGCTCTTGCTTGTCTTCGAGGACGAAGTTGAGCTTATTGTTATTTCCCGTGCCGTAATCGCATAGCATGTGCTTGTTTCGGTAGAAAAACATGATAGTGCAAGGGTCATATAGTTCTGTACGTGTTTGACTCATCAGAAGCTGACCTTGAAAAATAGTTCAGAGAAGGGACAATACGCTTACCATACATCTGGTTGAAGTCGGGTACTTGGTCGATGTCGCAGACGTAGATGACGCAAAAGTTCTTTACCCTATCTGCGATACGGTATAGGACCTCGTCTTGTCGCATGCATTCGGGGTCATGATCGCGGCCGAAACGAATTGCTATAGAAATAACTGATATTAGTACTTTTCTCTATTAACTAATCATAGGATCTCTTGAACGTTTGCTTCGCTTACCGACAACGCGCTCGGTTTCCGAAAGGATGGCTTGGTCGACGTGCCAGCCGGTGTTCAAATGTGGTAGAACGATGGAACCCATGGTTTTTGGAATCGGCTAAGTCGAGAAATGCTAGTGATGATGAACGGTTGGTGTTTTTGTTTTCAGAATTTAACACCCAGAGTTGAAGTTGAATAATGACATCAAGCCGCGGCTGCGCGGACCTTCTAGTAAGCACGCTGGAAATCTTATGTGGTGGGGCAGCCAGTACATTATGTATAATCCGGGGGATTTACGGCTAATCACATGAGCAGCCAGTGACGTATTTTAGTACTCAATTGTAATATTGGTAAACTTAATTGAATCAACTCAATACTTTAATCACACGCAGACGAAGCTGTTGATTCGCAAGTCACAGATAAAAGTGTTTTGCTAGTTGTTTCTACGACCACCCAAGATATCATACACGGAGCGAACCGCAGATCGGAGAATATCTCATTAGCGGGTCAGTTTCCCACCTGCTAATGCGACAAGCTCGGGGAAGATTGGCGTCCCGAGGCCAGTAACAGGATCCCATCCTTCAACTGCTGGGAACCCGTCGACACCGCATCCGACAGCACTGCCACTTACGATATCAGTCAACCCTTTGTATCCTTTCGAGTACAGCCACGGGTTCAAGAAGCCCAGAGGCCGCTTGCCCGACGAGATGAGCGCGTCATTTACCAACGAGATGATTCCACCCGTCAGAGGGCAGCTGGCGCTAGTGCCGCTAATAGTTCCCTCGGTGCCGTTCCAGAAATACGCAAAGTAAAGTCCCTGCGCAGAGATATCCGGGTAGCCACGGCCTTTCTTATTATATAGACCATCGTATAGGCCTTTCAGGTTCTTGACGTAGCTGGCAGCCTGCTTCGCCTGGTACGCAGGCACGTCGAAGTAGTTGCTAAACCCACCACCGCTGGTGTAGTTACCGTGCGCAACGCCGTCAGGACCGACAAACGCGGGGCGATACGCTACGACTTCGGGCTCGAAGTTCTTCGTAGCACCAACTGCTGTTACGTAGGGGCAGCTAGGTGGGAACTCGGGAAGAAACTTGGTCGTGTTCTTGCCGTCGTTGCTTACGCAACTGCCGTACGATCCGACACCGCTGTCGCCGCTAGAAAACAATAGCGAGGTGCCACGAGCGCCCACCTGAGCGAACTGCTGGCAGACACGTCGGGCGTACGACTCCGGAACAGTCTGCTCGTCATCGGCATACGAGGTCGCTATGTCAAGTCAGCAATCCATCCGAAGGGCTATGTAAAGTACGAGATGACATACTATAATCATATTAGCGTCTATCAACAACAGAGGGGCGTATATAAAGGCGATCTTGCACATACCTGATGACTTGCGGGAAAGACTTCTGATCTAGCAGGTAGTTCACCCACACGAGGTAGGGTTCGTTCGTGTTGTCGGGAGTAGAAACCGACGGGACGAAAGGCGGGCTGCCCCCCGTCGAGTAACTGATGATCGGAGCTACAACCAACACATATTAGCGGAAGAGTCCTCTGCAGAACAGCCTCTCTAAATACGTACTCTTCCAGCTTATGCCGGCGATGGCCTGGAGGTCCAGGTTAGCCTCCTTAGAAGTGGCCGACTCGATCTCCTCCGGTGTCAAAGCGTAGTCGCCAGGCCCGTTCGCGATCGTGATCTGCGGGAAATCCTTCGCGCTCGAGACCGCCTCCGGTCGGTACTTGGCGAGGAAGAGTTCTCCGTCCGACCGGATAGGATGCTCACCGAGGAAGTTATTGAACCCGATCTTGTTCTTGCCGCAAGCACGGGTTTTGTAACCCTTGGTCGAGTAAAGAGTCTGGAAGCACTCGGGCGTGACGGAGCTAACATTGCAAACCGCGCTTATGTTCTCATTGGTAGGTGGCGTATATTGGGGGTCAATGTACACCGGCGCTTCGATATGGTCAAACTTCTGCGCACGAGCACGGAAGAACGAATTGGTAGGCTGGATCGTATCGATCTTATCATGCAGATGAAGCGGAAGAGACCATTTGGGAGCCCGAGCGACTACACCCCCATCCTTGTGCTCATAAACGTGGTACTCCGTGTCGAGGAGACGCTCGATAGTTTTGACCGGCAAAGACACCGTGATCCAATCCTTAGCTGAGCTATATCCCGACGGAGTGACCCCGTTGTCCGCTAGCCACTCGTGGACGAGGTTGAGCGTCTCGTCAGTGGGCTTAACCAGCTCCTTCACCTCATCGGCGGAAAGATGCTGACCGTAGCGGGGGTGATCCGGGTCAGAAACTAAACAATGAGTCAGACTTGGGCTTTTCATCTCATCTAGGTAGCTTAAAAGAGTAGCTTAAAAAGACATCACATCTCATACCTTCGTAAAGATGCCTCTCGAGCTCCGGGAAATTGCTCTGCTTTACGCCGATTTGAAGGTCAATTACGTGATCAGCAGGCGCGCGACGAACCCGCTTCCAATCTCTCGGAACGTGGTGCGTATCTTTGACACGATACGGCGTTCGTGACCCCACGGGGTTCGCAAGGGAGGCCTGGGCAGCGAGAATCGCCGAAAAAGCAAGACCGATGCCGACCATTGTGCACGCTTCAACCTATCAACCTAGTAAGGGACGGGGACGAGCAAAGCAAGCGAGAGTAGGGCCGGAACAGCTAAGACCGGATCCTGGGAAGGACAAAGCTCCCAAGAGCGGCGCTCGTAACACTTTATATACATAGTAAGGTTGTTTACATTGTACAATGGCAGCACGCTATCTCGTACGCACATAATGCAAGCTGATAGAGAGCAAGGATAGATAGCCCAACGAACCACGGCCCTGGTCTACTTCGTAACCCGCATTCAAATATCCAATTGGAGCCCCCGCTTACCACAAACCGGAAATTACATTAATTGCGTTGTGAGATATTACGTAGGTGAGGTAGTATAGCTGATGCCGCCGGTCATTTCCTATAAGCAGTATTCACCTCTTTTTCAGAGTCACGCCATATCTCACCTTGACGCATCCGGAAGGTCGGCTACTTATCTGTACCCAGGTCCGCGGGTCTAGATCGTACCCCTGATCTAGTGAGATCCTGCCTTAGCTACCAATACGAGGTATCGACGAGAGTAAACAATGTGGCTAAACCAATTACGCGTGAAGACCGTAGATAAACTAGTCTTTTAAGAGGGAAAATTACTAACAGAATTACCTCTCCCTACCCAGGTGTCTATTCACGTGAGGGCTGCTAAGCCTTCTTTTATTGGCCGACGTCCTCATCATGAGAAGGTTAAAGCCCTTACATGATTGCTTATCTGATAATTGGATCCTCTAGATTATTAGAACGTAGATATCTTTGATCCTAGTGTTTGTCATGACGAAGTGTTATCTAGATATTTAGCGTACTCATAGAACATAACACATAGGCGTTCCCGGGGTCTCGGTAAGGCTGGGTAAGTCTTCGTTCAGAGATCTAGAGAAGTGGTTGATATATAGTGTAGCGTACGAAGCGGACGGTTGAGGAAACATGTTTTGAATGTAGTTTGAGAAGCATAATCAGCATCATCGAACGAGCGCATACCTAAGGTAAGAATAGCAAGACTATTGCTAGATGTCAGGCTATTACACACAAGACATTAGAAATTCCCGTGTAGATGGGTACTTAGGCTTTCGAAACCCGTCCTAATAGTATAGACATGTAAGCTGCTGCCTGTGCTATCTTAACGTGGTGTAGTGTGCCATACAAGCACCCAAGGGTTAAAGAGATAACAGTGAGACCGACTCAACTAACTCAATAGTTCATGAAACTACAGGATAATTATAGGAAGCTCTCGGTATAACCCATGTTTCAAAGGAACGTCACTTTAAAGTAGGAAGACCGAAACACGACGTCTTCGTATAAACTGCCCCTAGAGTCTCGCTACTAACGTGGAAGACTGCAAAGAGTAAATATGCCGCATTAAAACACCACCGATACGAAGGCTTTGCAATTTCACAGGCTATCTGCGTAGTATCTTCCATTTCTGACTATCCTAGTTAAAGAAAAAGTACAGGGTTAATATCAGAACCTCGCGCATCACGACGCAGCAGTCAATTTGACCGTGAGCATCCCTCGCGAAGGAACTGAAACCGTAACCGTACCGTCAGCAAGTGTCGACTCGACCGAGGCCACAGATCGGGTATTGTCCGTCACAAAAGCTTCGGCAGCTGCCGGGGTAAAGTCTTTGAACGAAACCTTGACGCTCTGCTGCGAGCCGCCCGAGTTAAGGAAAACCACAACCACCGAACCATCCGCGTTCTTAAATGCTGTGATACCGGTGCTAGAAACGCTACCGGAAGTGCTAACGCGGTATGCACCGGGGCGTACGAACCGCGACCACATCGCGAAGGCCCAGAGACGACCGGAAGGCGTGAGCGTTTTCCCGTCGCTCGCAACGAGGTAGGAAGACGCTTGGAACTGGTTCACTTCCACACCTTGCCAGTAGATGTAAGCAGACAGATTAGCGTTTGCGAGGCCGTTGTGAATCTTTTGCGCCCAAGTAAAGCCTTCGCATTGGCCACCGCCGCCGTACCACGTCGCACACCAGCGGGATTGGAGGTCAGCCGCCTCGGTTTGCCACGTCTTTAGCTTGGTAGAAATGACCGAGTTTGGGTCCCCCGTATACATATGACTGGTAATATATCCGAGATATTTCTCCATGCCCGCCGAGACGAGACCTTGCGTAATACTTCGCTGAGAGTTCCAGCCCACTGTATTGTACTGTTAGTAATCACCTGCAGATACCAAGAGCAAGAGGTATTTCTGAAGATATTCAGAAACTAGAGAGTCTGGTTAGGGCATCTACTTACTGGCGTCGCAACAAGTTATAGACACATTGCCGAGGCCATTAGCCTCGAGCGTATCGTGTAATATAGGGATAAACGATGCAGCTTCGTTAGCGCCGGATTGCATCGACGAGTAGCTCGTCCTGTAAAAGTTAATAAGGCACAGCATCGATCTTTACTCGGTTAACACTTACACATAGTCAGGCTCGTTTAAGAATCCGAGTTGCGTAATAGGTATACCGCGCTCGCTGTAGTACTTCACGTACTGGACCAAGAAGTCGGCATAGGGTTGACGCCAGTCTCCAGACGAGCACGAGTGGCCTGGGGTACCGCAGAGGTAGCCGCCGTTGTTTTCGTTATTGTTCGTCTAGGATAAAATTTAGCTTAAGAGTCCTCGGCAGAAAGATTTCCTCGAAGCTCAGAATAATTACCTTCATGAAGCCCGGCGCACTCCACGCATCAGCATAAATAGTCTTGACTCCATATTTCATGGCTTGCTGGCTGAACCAAACTTGTCCTCGGTCATCATCGTCGAAGCTATAGTTTGCAGCCGCGCTCGGGCCGCCTGGGCTTTTGGGGAGGATACTGTCGCTATTGGTCGTACCCGAGCCGATACGGTTGCGGATGATTGTAAGACCAGCACCGGTAGTTGTGTTGAACAAGTAATCGAGACCCTGCTTCTGAGGATCCCCAGATAACATGTCCCTAAACTCAGCCGCGCGGCCGAACGCCTGGGAAACACCAAAGCCATCTATCTGTTGCAGCGTAGACGCGGTATTAACAGTCAAGGCCGACTGGGCATAGGTTTGCCCTATGCTAGCGGCGAGCGCAGTTAGGGTGACGAGAGTGGCCATCCTACTTGGGAGTCTTGATATGAAGACTTCAAGTACTATAGGAAATGGTCTTGCTTAAACACAATAAAAATTAAGATCGACGGGGACTCACGATCAGGGGACCATCACAAACTTTATATAGCCGAGACGATGTCGTATAGTTACCTTATGAGGTTCCATCGAGAACAAACTCTTGTAAAGACCAAACAATACCCATAGGATATTCAGCAGGCCGCAGGGGTAACCTAATCAACAGGACGTCGTTCATTCGATCGCATCAGCGGGGGCGGAGTAGTGCCACGAGGACCGCTAATCTGGCCGTCAGAAAAGTGCGATATGAGTAGGTAAATATCGGAAAGGTACCATGCCAAGGTTGCCATTAATAGCTTATAACAGCCTTGGCACATTCTAGCCCTCTCGCTAGCTAGAAAGAAACTGCGGAGATGCGTCCGTGGATGTGATGAAGGTACTGAATGGTTACGGTGGTATTTAACCGGGAAAGTCCTTCGCAGTAACTAATGATCAGGGCATGGTAATTTTGGCTACATGTCTGTATAATATTTCAAGGTCTGCCGAGCGGGCTCTTCTAATCTTGTATATCATTAGTGGAATTTTGCTCGACAGCTCTATCGACTGAAATGCATTCAACTATATTAGTTAATATCTTTCAGCTTGCACCTATCGACAGTTTCCCCAAGTTGACCAAATATAACCTTTTCTAGATATGAGCCTCATGCTCTAGCCCCATACTTCTGGTCCAATAGGACTCCTGAAAATCAGTAAGAATCCTCGTGAGTATGACCACGTGAGCCAGTAACACTCACAAATTCTTAACTTAGGTAAGAGAGGAGGTACTTTTAGGCTATAAAAGTTAACAGTACTATTTTGGTTCTATTACTATGTGTTAGCTATCCTAAGAATCGCGTTTCCTCTTCTGAGGTGGTAGGTTCAGTAGCATAAATTCTAGTAACCCCTATTTGGGAAACTTTGAACGTCAGACACTGGGAAAATTCGGAGAGCTAGGTACGACATGGATATGGTTATTATCGTCAATTAACTGGGCAATCCCCCAGTCCCCATTCTCGATCCCTCGCCAGTCCCAACTATATACATATATAAGAAGGCATTCGCCCTATAAGTCCCACTAGATGGTTAATGATATACAAAGTCTCCACCGGGTATAACTAAGCTACCATCGAGCATATTCTCAGATTCTATGATTTAAGACTCGCCGTTGTTAGCAAGGAGGTTGGCAGTGCCGCTGGGAACGCCAGAGATAGCGCCGGAGAGAGCGCTCTGGGCGATGTAGTCGCAGAGAGAGCCGACGGGAGAAGCGTCAAGTCCCAAGTAGTAGGCACCAAGGCCGGCAATGTGGGGGGAAGCCATCGAGGTTCCAGAGATGACGTTCTAGGATATCGTTAGTACGGGCAGAAACAGCAAGATCGTATTCAGGGGTCGGCTTACGGTAGATCCACCAATCCAGGTGGACTCGATATCGGTGCCGGGGGCAAGGATGTCAACAAGGCTGCCGTAGTTGGAGTACTCGGCAAGCTCGTCGTCCTTGGTGGTGGCACCGACGGTGCAGGCGCTTTCCTCCGAGGCGGGGGAAGAAGAAGAAGCGTCGGTGGCCTCGTTACCGGCGGCGACGGCAAGGAACAGGCCGGCATCGACGATGCTGGCGGCCGCCTGGTTCACGGCGCTGGAGGAGGAACCTCCGAGGGACATGTTGACGACGACACCCTTGGGGCAGTTCTGGCCGGCGGCGTCCTTGGCGACGAAGTCCATACCGGCGATGACACCGGAGCTGCGGCTTCTAGTCAGCTAACCGTAACTTTATACTCGGGTAGTTTAAGGGGTAACACATACTTGGTGCCCGAACCGCTGGCGTCGAGGACCTTGACGGCGAAGAGAGACGTCTTCTTAGCAACTCCGTACGTCTTCGAGCCGATGGTGCCGGCGACGTGCGTACCGTGGCCGTTGCCATCGGTGTCGTCATCGTCAGCGAAGTTGTTGAGCCACTGGGCGCGGCCCTCGAATTCCTCGTGGTCGACTTCGATGCCAGTGTCGATGACATAAGCGCAGGTACCCTCACCAGCGCTGTCGTCGTAGGTGTAGGTGGTGCTGCCAGGCTCGGTGCTAGAGAGACGCGCTAGACCCCAGTCGGCGTTCTCCTGGGTGGCCTTGATAGTGACAACGGCATCCTGCTCGATGTAGTCAACCTGGTATAAAGTGTTAGAGTCTTTGTAAAGCCTAATATCCCGTCCGTGTCGTCTCTATGCTTACGTCGGCGTTGTTCTTGAGAGCCTCGAGCTCTTCTTCCGACAGGCTGGAAGCGAAGCCCTTGAACTTGCTGGTGTTGTAGACGAAGTCGGCGTCGCTGGCGACGGACTGGATAGAGCTCTGGATAGACTCGTCCTTCGCGTCGGCCTTCATCTTGACGATGTACTTGCCATCGACGAGCTGGGCGCCTCGCGGCTTGATAACCGGCGCGGGTGCATCTCGCTTCGAGGGCGTAGCAAGTGCCAGAGGCAACAAGGCTAGAGCGGCGGCGGTGCGCATTTTGAAGGATAGATAGGGGTGATGAGTCTGGAGCTGATCTTGCGGCGTTATCTGAAGCGAGTGATGCTTGATGGCGAAGCTCTGAGTATGGGATGGCGAGAGTAAAGATAGCCCATCTAAGGGAGAAGCATCGTCCTTTTTATAATACCCATCGCGACCCTCTGACAAGAAGCGTGATGTTGTTGGATGTTGAATGCAATACCATGACAGACTTCGTGATAGCAGATCCTTACCAAGGACAGCGTTTCGTAGTCGGACAAAACTGCCAGTGACCAGTTACATGTGAACGCCGCATGTGAGGTAGAAAGAGAATCATGGATAAGGTAAGGATTCGAAGTAGGCGACAGCATTCCCTGCCCTGGTCGGCCAATCCGGCATGCATAACGAGTGCCGATCACAGCAGCACCTCCTAGAAAGGGCTTGGTTGGGCTGAAGTCCCCTTATTCGTCGGAGAGTTTTCGTCCCTTCAATAAGAATATAGACGAGCTACGATCCAGTAGTGTTACTCCAAGCTCCGAATGACATCGAGTTACGGTGTTTTAAACCCAGGCGTTCGGGTTTTCTTGGTGACGTGCCGCGAAATTAGCTATAGACTACCTTGTAATACTAGAGCAGCCAATGGCGACGAGATAGTATGGAAGGCCAAGCTTCTTGCCAAACAGCTAGCTACGCGCGCATACGTAAAGTAGATGGTTGCCAAGAAGCGCTGAGCCGCGAGTAAAACACCACGGATTGAGCTTAACCCAACTGCCCAAGCGTAGAGATGGCTTGCTCAGGAGACGTTGTAACGGCCTTCCCTATCGGGAAACCTTCCCTCCAAGTTGGCCTTTAGACCCGCGGGGGTCGTCAGCATCGTTGTCCAACCAAGCTTTGGCGATAGGGGTAAGCTGACCGATCGATTATCTCCGAGATGCAGGGCAGCTACCTATAATACATGGTATTAATGATTTGGTTGTTTCATTCGAAATAGCTTCAAGATATCAAACGTAGATGACGAAGCCATAGTCCCATTGTAAAGGCCACTTTATCTTTGCCTCTCATTCCGCTGGAGAATCATCCCTCGAAACTAATACTTTTGCTACGAATACGATATGACGGCATGATATATGTAATATGCCTAATAACCCTATATTCACCACACCCACAACAGCCACGATTGTGGGTTGGTTCAACTTGGAGTGCTAGCAATGCCGTCAGACGGAAATATGCCCCAGATTGCGACACCGGTTTCCCCACATGATGTGAGCAGAAAGCGGAATGTGACTGTTCCATCACTTCCCCCGAGAAAATCCCAGGTGCGTCGACCGCAAGCTAGGTATTCGTATCGGTGCTTCTTGCGGCGTATTGTCAGGTGTCTGCAACCATGCAGCCCGGGGAAAGCCCTCGTATTGTAGTCGGGTTAAAATTTTAAAGACCTTTTCAAAGACCTCTCTCACGAGAGAAGTTCAGTTTTATCGCTGTCCCCCCACATCTTCAGCTTGTTGATCCCCCACTACCCCTGTCCCTAACCGCCATACAACTATCACGACAGGCACGCTTAGCATACCCCCCGGCCATGATCTGCGAGAAACCCCCTGTATTTCAGATACCAGGTGCCGGCAGCGGTCAGCACACCCACTATATAAGGTCTTGGCAATTCCGCTGCGCAACCTGTTACCTACGACTCCCACGGCCAGCTCTTCTACGTACGTTGCTATTTAATATGTTATGTGTAGATGGATGGGCTGTGTGATTGTCGATCAATTCCAGCCTAGGCAGCCAGCCTAAAGCAACCGAGACTCGGTGCTGAGCTTCGAGTTAAACTGACTGACTGACCAGACTGGCTTAACAGTCTGCTGGCTTAATATTGTTATTCCTTGCCCCGGCCGACTTGCGAATCCCAACTGTACCTAATGCGGAAAGTACCTAGGCAGGATTCCAAAAGTTCACTTGCTCACTACGGCAGGCCGAATCTCTAAACGCACGGCATTATTCCGGAGCCTGTCTGTTGCGACTCGTATCGTTATGTCTTCTCCGGCCAGCGAATAATATGGTTTAAATCCGACGCAGTCCTGACGAACTCATCTACCGAATATTAAACGCCTCACGAGTACATATTGAAAAGAACTTGCAAATGTCACTACCGAATTATAAATCAATAAATCAGCGGCGGGACCGAATGACGTGCCGTCTCTCTGATTTAGCAGGAGATAAGAAGGAAAACCCCTTTACCGAGTCTGACGGCATTCCCTACGGCCTTCTCTGCGGCATACCTAATGCGGCCCGCGACCGGCCGGATTTTGTAACCCGAGAGGGCAGGACACAATGCCAATGTTGAAACCCGATCCACAGTCACCATCGCACGAGGAATTAAGCAATGCTGCATATTCGGAGGAGAAAGGATTCGTACACCTAGGTGTACTTAGGTATGGATTCCCTCCCGCTGTCGTGAAACGTCACAACAGCTTCGAGTCTGGATCCGAATAGCCTCCCGCGCTTCCCGTGTTAACCATGCACTGGCGTTTTCGCGACAAACACGTCAAGTCACGTTACAGGGAACCCCTGCGGTTATTATGTTACACTATCTATACAATATATAATTGAAACCCCTACCGGTCTACTCCCGCATCTAGCTGATGTTGTGAGGTTAAGTTGAAATCCCAGCTGCACACCCTACCTATATAACTCACTCTCCCTCGCAAAGATGCCGCTTGAACGAGCCAGAATAATGAGATACTCAGTTAAGACGATATGTTTTAACTGAAGTCAAAATCAAGCCACCGGCAATACACTTAAAAATGTCTCATAGATATTTCTACGGCATACACCGTAGGTTGTTTTACATCGACAAACCGTCGAGCGCGTGCGAGCACGAAAATTAATCGAAAGAGGATCAAACGGAGTCACCCGGCAAACATTATCACGCTCTAATCTATATCCTCTCGCGTTTGTCTGCAACTAGCTCCTCTGGTGGGCAGTTTACTAGACACTACCCTGCGAAATCCACACGCATACCAAAGGAACCCACATTCGAGTTCCCAGCATGTGATATTGAAGTTCCCTCTGTTTCATCCCCGGTCGCAGCCGTTGCCGGAGCTCATGACATACGTATGTGACTTTCGACGCCTTGTTTCAGGACTTGGTTCTGTGATGGATAGCAGTGATTTAGAATTGCCTAGTGTTCATTTACGCGATAGAATCATCTCATATGTATATGAAAAAATTCAACATTTCAATACATAACGTAGGTTCTTATTCTTAGTCTCTGTTAAAACTATGAGCACATCTCAATAGTTTGAAGATATTACCTATGCGAGAGCAAATGTTACCGGCATATCATTAAGCCAAGATAGTCTATCAGCAAGCAGTGTCCCCCTTACTCAGGCTACTCTATATACGCAGTCCTATTTTAAGAAAAAAGGGGGAAGGCTTGAAAATAGCATCACTTTAAAAAGGAGCAACTTTGTTATCGCAGCAGGTCTGTTTAGTAGCGTATGAACCAGTCAATATCGCATTGAAACTATCAAAGAGAGGCTAATCAAATAAAAATAAATACATCTGCACGCCACATATATACCCAATACCGAGACAACCATTCCGATAATCACTTACATACCATCTAACCATCTAATGCTTACAATCCCCCTACAAAGGATGTGCCTCCAGCGTCCATGTCTACTGCCATGCTATGCTGTAGCCCACAGACCTCGAAAAGCTTCACAGGCGTAATGTGCTTCGGCGTGCCGACCACGCCCTGGTTCTTTAGACGGAGAAGGGTCTCGCGGATGGCGACGTACGCGGGTGCCAGCGTCGCAAAGCTGAAGATCATGATGCGGAAGCCCATCTTGCGAGCCTCCTCGACGGTGATGACGGGGCTCTTTCCGTTCTCGACGGAATTTAGCAGAAGCGGCCATGGTGCTAGGTCTCTGACAGCCTGGGCTGCTTGCTCCTTCGATGCGAAGCCCTCGAGCAGGCCAACGTCTGCGCCCTCGTCGCGGGCTGCGCGTAGTCGCGAGATGCACGCGTCGTACCCGAGCGATTGAAGGGCATCGGTACGCGCAATGAGTACGAAGTCAGATTGCAACCGCACGCGTGCGGCATGAGCGGCTCTGATGCGCGAGATGTATTCTTCCTGCGGGACGACCTTCTTGCCGCTCAGATGGCCGCAACGCTTGGTGAGGACCTAGTTCGCGAATAGGGGTTAGCATATAGCAATAATCGGATAAGCAATAATCGGATACGCGAGACTCGTATATAAGTCAAGAAGCAGCGTCGGAGGCAAGAAACCGATCTTAGGACCGGGAAGATACGAGTAGGTGGTTAGAGAACATACTTGGTCTTCGAGATGGGCACCGGCTACTCCGGCGCGGATATACTGCTCCACGGTACGAGCAACCATGATAGGTCCTGATGTCCGAGTCAGATTCCATGCCATAAGGGGAATATAGGGGGGATATAGGGGTTGAGGGTGGAGATTCTTAGAGACCTACCGCCATATCCAGTGTCCATGTCAGCGATCAAGGGCGGACCGAATGGATCAAGGTTGGCAATCATCTCGGCATTCTCTCTCATCTCGTGTAGCTGAGCAATGGCCAAGTCTGGCTGTCCAATGCGTGACGCCGTAGTACCTGCACCAGTCTTCGGATCGACTGTTAGCCTTGCATGGATTAACGATATTATAATAAGTCCATATCACGTACCATGTACATGGCGTCGAAGCCTAATTCCATCGCGGTACGAGCAGAGAGGCCATCGTATACCCCAGGGCAGACGATAAGCTCCTCAGTCTCGAATATCATCTTACGGAGCTTCTTAGCGCCAGATGCCGGTTCACGGACGCTAGCGACAATGTCGCTGAGCCGTAGCGGTCCGTCGACCCTGTCTGCAGCATCATCTTCAGAGGGTGCCACGACGGTAACCTCTTCAACATTGGGAACCGTGACGGTATCATCCTCGAAAATTTCAACCGTATGGACTAAGGGAAGCGGTTTGATGGAGTCATAGAATTGGCTAGAGCTGATGTCCGTTGCCGCTTGAAGAGTTATAGTCGACTCGTTTTCGAGCCTGGACGTATAGTCTGCGGATGCGATTGCGGAGGGAGACATGGTTCAGGTGGATATATATGGGCTTCGACAATAGAATAGCAGCACCGAACTGCAAGGTGTCGATCTGTTGTGTAGCTTAAGAGGTGATGAATATGGAACCGGGATGAGTTGGCCAACCGATATTTATACTTTTATCGCACTCTACTCTCCCCTCTATCAGCCCAAGGATCTCGCATTCTCAGAACATCAAACTATCACATTCATCCGCCTCCACACCAAGTTTCCTCCCTCGATATACCGAGGGCTAGAGCTCCTCCGTCGCAGTAAGCACCGGCCGAGATACACCACTTTACTTGGCGCATATGTGACTTTCATCCCTTTCCCCTGTCGAAAGATCCCCGACACCATGTCGTTAGCTTCCTCGGACCTAATTTGCGGAGTCTCAAGTTGTGCTCAGCTCCTCAACTGCACTCCACGTTACCTGATCGTACCTCCCGGGTGTTAGCTTGGGCCGCCGGCGACAGGGTCTCGAGGCATCCTTGTAACTAGTAACCACACGCGAAAGCCTATAGATATTTCGTTTACTCCCAAATCGACCTAGCGACCATAATTTTAGAAGCTCTTTAATATCAGTGTAATGTATTATGATTATTCGTAGACTTTGAGGATGCTGATCACGTCTACTCTCGCGAATCCAGGCCCAGTGATAGCTATTCTGATGATACGAATGGAAATCTAGGCATTCCACACCTACCAGAACAGGCCAATCAATACTGCAGGACTACCATTGTGTGGTTATAGTTCTCCAAGAAGGTCATCTGCGGTCGGTAGGCCATCACCGGGATTCTTTTGGAATAATACGTCACTAGGGTTGGTTGTTTGAACAAAACCCTGTACGATCTCTAGTACCTACGGCTTCTGAGGCCTCCCGCTCTGGTAGGAGCATAGCAAACCAGTATACCACGGCGCCATGGCACTCTCAATGATGACAACCCCCTTGTTGTCAATACAGGTCACCCTGTTTGTGGCAGCTGGAATATTCAGAAAGCGTCACGTCCGGACTTGGACGACAAGACTATTATCATCTCTTAAATAGCTTCCCCGAATAGGATTTATTCAGCTCAAAAAATGATAGACGATGAATCTTTATAATAGCTTTATAATAGGCAATTCAATCTAGTTACACTTACCAATATTAATGATAGGATATAAGAGAGGGTCGCACACTTTTACAACATCATCGAAACGCTACTGACATTGGCCAGGCCTCATAAAGTTTCAGCCTGGCTTGACAGATATCGCCACCGGCTTTATTTGACTTTAGTAAGAATTGCTTGTTTTCCAGCCGGTATCTTACGCTTACATCAACAGAAGTGTAGCGAGCATCATGGGTGTGGCTCGACCTCTACGCGAACGCCAGCCAGTAAGACGACGACGCCACCTTGACGGCCTAGGCCTTGTGGCTGTCCCCTTTCCCATGGATTCGTTAGTATACGCACCTTTGGGTTTTAAGCCAGTTGGTTTCTTTTTCTTGTAGAAGACCCCTCTAAAAAGCAATAGTAGCTGAGTAGTCGCTCAAATCTGACCCGAGTTAGAATTAAGCAGTCTTAGTCATTTCCATGTGGAATAGTTTCTAAGTCTAGGCATTTATACAGTTTGGTACAAGAGAAACGGGTTCGCAGCGGGCCGAGCCGGGAAAAAGCAACGTCAGCCGCCAAGTCGTACTGGATAACGACTTAACCAACACCCTGTATGCATGCGACCCATACTCCTATCTTCCTACGATGATCCACCCCGACGTCAACATTTCCGCCGTCCGCTGACCCATTTATTGCTGCTTCCCCGGCGATTAGCTCTTGGAACCCAAGACTTGCCGAGCTCTGTATATTCTTCAGCGAGTGGTATCCGTTACCAATCAAGGGATTGACTCTAGTTATGACTTTGGGTAGCACAAACCAATAGTAATCAACTATAACTTCTACTTATGCTTCTTCTTCGCTGACCTATGTAAAGGCTCGTGATCTACACCCCCCTCGATCGGTATGATCCGCGCTAGATCTCTAGCTGCCGCCCTTATTCCTGTTGCCGTGTCTAAAGGAAGTTTAGTGAAAATGCCCAGAAGACCTACTATCCATCCCGAAAACTCGCTCGGGCCAAGTGATTATTTTAGTGATTATTACGCTTCTTGGGTAATGCGACTGCCGTGGCTATGCCTGCTATGATAGCTGGGCATATAGAAAACAAGTTATCATAATACTTTAAAGGAAGCTCGTTTCGCGCGTATGTTGCTGCCTGCATATTACCTTTAGACGCGAGGAATATTACCAGCCGACTTGGCCTCCTTGGCGAGCTGGATGTTTCTGTATACTGCTGCATCCGGAGTCTTGGGGTTGGCATACCGGGATTTCACGAGAAGCCGCCGTGAGCTGATCAGCGTTGGCACATGGATGCAATATGCTTTGAATCGTATAGAGACACGAATCCTATAGAGACACCAGTGACTATCCGCGTCTCGATCAATCTCGCGATGCTTCCGTCTGGGCTTCGAATAGCTCGTTGCTGGAGCAGTCCTAGTATTTAGCACCTTGGCGCCAAGTTCAACCCGCCTAGGTTCAGAGTCCGAGCGAAGGAACCTTTAGCAACTCGACGTATCACATTTACCATCGGTCCGTCTGTGCAGCATCTTGGATAGGCCTCATCGAGGGGTTGGGTTGGCGATTAAATGTCGAACGTCTAATATAGCAGCAGAAAAGAGTTTATGGACTTTTAGAACAGCTCGTTACTCTATAATTCGAATGACCTCTTTGGCCCTAGTTAATCGTAACAAGTAAGCAGTCACATCGCGCCGAGTTTCCTTTCTGTCAATCGATGGCAAGTCGATATAACACGTCTATAGGATTTGAAATTGAGATTCCTATTGGACAAGAGCTAATAGCCGTATATAAACAGGATCGAGCTACGGCCGCCAAGCACAGGCCACAGAAGGAGGCCCCGGGAGGAGCCCCATGGTCGGATCGCAGACTTGGATTTCTCGGCGCTGGTCTGACACATTACATTGGCCACACCGGCGTGCCTAGATTACCACGTCAGATGGCGTCGTGGTAACACGACGATGGCGGAATTCTGTTCAGCTGAGACCGGACGCCCTCCGGGCCATCCTTACGATACAATATGCATACGGTTATCTTTCAATACGGAAGTGGATACGTTCAAGTTGACAGCCAAGTTCACCGGCCCATCTGGAGCAGCACCAATTCAGGAATTTTCCGTCTCCCCGTTTACCGTCGTATCAATATCGATTGGGATAATTCCTCCGCGTCTTACATGATACCAGGAGGTTATCGGAGGACCGCAAAAGGGTTGAGGGATTTTGAGCATTCCACATGCGCGTTGGTGGATAGCCAAGCAGTACTAAAGAGAGGAGGCACCCTGTCGACGCAAGGACTAGCGGGGAGATGACTCGTTCCAGATCTACTAATCTACCCGGCCCAGACTATCTCTAACTTGGGCTAGGCGCTCATCTTAATCTCCCCCGGATCCTTATATCGCCAACTACCAGGCACAGTTCCCATATACGATCACCAGATCTCTATACTCGCTGCACTGCCACGCCGATATCATCATGTCCGACGAAGAGAAACTCGAGTCTGCCCCAACCCTTAGCCCCGAGCCGCCGGCGCGACGAAGTTTCGTCCGGGGTTTCTCGCAGCAGCTCTCCGAGGACATCAGCGCAAGCGCGGGGTCTATACCACTAATAGCATGTTGCTTCGTAACGGGCCTCACCGACGGTACTCTGTATAACGGTGAGTCGCAGCGGACCTATCTCGAGTTATACAGGCACGTCGGGATCTTAAAGCTAACATCGTACGGCCTATAGCCTACGGCACTTTCGTATCGATGCAAACTGGTAGGTCGACAATATTCCCACCCTCGCCGGCATATTTCATCCTAAAGCGTTCCTAGGGAATACCGTCTTCGTCGCGCTCGGCACCTCCGGACAAAACAACAAGCCTTTCGGATGGGCTCGTTCTCTCTTCTCCATAGGCTGCTTCACTCTAGGATGCCTATTCTTTTCCCGGTACCATAAACTTATCGGCGGCGGACGTCGTCGAAGGACCCTCTTCTTCTCATTTCTGCTACAGACGGTCTTCGTCGTCGTAGCGGCAACCATCATCCAGACCGGCATCGTCGACGGTACATACCCCTCGCGAAGAGATCCGACGGACGTAGACTTCCTCGAGCTTGCCCCCATCGCATTGCTCAGCTTCCAAGCCGCGGGTCAGATCGTGAACAGCCGCGGGCTGGGAGTCAGCGAAGTTCCTACGGTGGTGATCACAAGTCTGCTATGCGACTTGGTGAGCGACGAGAATATCTTACAGCCGCTTACGAAGAACGTGAAGCGCAACAGAAGGGCTATAGCTTTTGTACTCACGCTGCTAGGCGCGATATGCGGAGGTTGGATATCTAAAGCTACAGGTGCCGTACAGCCAAGCCTCTGGTTTGTCGCGGCTATCAAGGCGGCAATTACGATCTCCTGGTTATTTTTGGTGGGAGACAACGGGGATTAAAGAACGGGCCTGGGACGATGTCCAGGTTAGAGTTACAGATCATCATAGATTAGACTTGATGCGTCGGCTTTACCACTAGCTGACAATAGATTGAGGTAGACATTGGGAGACGTGCATAATAGACTAAGAATAGGATCTCGTTCAAGTAAGCCTCGATAAGTTTGAAAAGATACGGCGATGCTTTGCGCAGTCTTTATCTAATCTACACGTGGTGTGACGCAGGTGCAATTAATATATAAGACTAAATAAACCTAAATTTTATCATAGTTCAAAAGGCGCTAAAGGCACTTTGGCGGAGTGGTTAACGCGATGCCCTGCTATTGACCAAATAGACCAGGCATTCCCTTCGGGGGCGTGTGTTCGAATCACACAGGTGTCGATTTTTTTTTTTCAATCGTACTTCAGTATAATATGGCTCTCTATCTGGTGCTTGTAAAATTCATGTTTTTTGCTTATTATATGATGAGATCTTGCGAGCGGTCACGGCGCTCTTGCCAAAGTACTGCCCATTTTAGAGTATGAGTACTTCCCCGGCGCCGAAGTCATGAAGTTCTCAGCCGCCAAACCCGCCTTCTTTTGGAACACGCAAACGATATCAGACCCGCCAAATAAAAAGGTCGAAATCTCGTCTCCTTTCTTCAACTGTTGGTTCTTGCGAACTAGCAATTTGACTGCCGAAACAAGAGCCATCCCAATAGGTAACACTGCAACCTTTCCCAAGACAGAGTTATCAATAATAATCAATCCTCGGGTCTGTACAAATTCTAGAATGATGACGTTAGCATCTGTTCTATGCCATAGGAGTTTACGCGAGTTGTCGAACTGAAAATAGGGGTCAAGGGGCGCATAACTGACGAAAGCCGGGAGTGACTGGAGCTTGAAGCTTGTTTCCGTCCACGTCCACTTCAAAATAATTGCTACCCTGAATGATCTTGGCTTCTATAACCTCTCCCGATACTGGCGCGTGCTGGCGATGATAATTATATGCGTTCAAGAACCCATGCATCCATACAGCCCCATTAAAGTCGTTTGCGTACTCGCTACCACGGAGCAGCGAGCCGATAGTCCACGGGAGGTTTTTGATAAGTACGGTCCCCGCGGATGAAATAGAAACCACGTGGTCTGCTACCGACGAATCGTACTTACAGTAGGCGGGGTAGACGATGACTTTATCGTCGAGGGGGCTCTCGATGGGCCTCGCGTCGGCCTTGAGCTGTCGAGAGAAGAACTCGTTGAACGCCTTCCAGCCTCCAGGAGGAGGTAGTGCCTCGTCAACATCGTAATGCTTCGATCTCTTGAAGGATTCCAAAGATTCCTCGGTAAGAGACTCGGTGGTGTCCATCCAGAGCCCCACAAGTTGGGAATACACGACGAGCCAAGACGAGAGCCAGGTAAGCGGCCGTCCGCTCGCATCAGGGGTGGTCGGGTTTTGGAGCTCCTCGAGAGGTGACTGGTTGAAGGCAAAATAAAACATACAGAGGGTATTATAGACATCTTGCCCTTCGCTGCCTTCGCGAGGAATCCATCCAAGTAGGTCATCGGCAAATCTGAGAAAGGAATCAACGCCTATTATATCAAAGGTATCCATAAACTTTGGGGCCTTCTGGTAAGCGGACTCGATAGCTTGGTCGAGCGCGTGTAGGTTGTTGGTTTTCTCGAGGTGGTTGATAAACAGAATGATTATGGGGTTGAATTCACCAGACGGGTCACCCGTGGACGTGACGGGCGGTCCAAAATTAAAGCCATCATCGGGCCTTGAGAGTCTAGCTAACATGCTGACTTGGGTGTAATATGAGGATGAAGAGGAGGTTTATGGACTTGGTACGGCCCACGATAGCTCGGTAAACCCGAGGGTTTTATACATAAATGCAGATCCTATATCAACAATCGAGGAACCGCACAAGGGGTTCCTCGAAGAGTATTCGATTTGCCTACTTACTGATTTACGGAGACAATCTTTCGGGACTGATTATACTTTTGCATCGGGAATACGCATGACACTCCGCCTCGTGGGACACAGGATAGCCACTTAGAAGTCGTATACTCTAAAGTAGTAATATGGATCACCGCAGATGAAACATGCTACCATACGTATATAGCCAGCCGTGCACAGCGGCTTCGAGCAAGACACCGGTTGATTTACCGGCTTCCCGGTAAGCCGGCTGCGATCCGAAACACACGGCGATACGTATTACGTCGAAAGTTTCTCCCCGAAGAACATCGTCTCGGGTGGAAAAGCATACCAGCTTCGATCAAGCCGGTAGTTACGGATCGGTCCACTTCGTACCTGGCTCTATCGGCTAATATCCCGTTGCTTCGCCTCGAGCTACCAGCGACGATAACCCTCTACCATCTTAAGATCCCCCAGATTGCTTAGCACGACCCCGAATATCTTCCGCGCTTCGGGACACGGCTTCTCCCGTCTTGGTATTACGTATCTCTAGCAACGTATCCCCTGATACCACCAAGTGCGGCTAATAGCTAGGTAGTTAACTAAATTTGACAAGAAATATATCCCGAAAGAACGAGATTGCTGATGTGACCAAATTCTGTACTAGCGCAGCAGATGAACTTCTCAACGTTGTTAAGAGACTGAAGTAAACGACAACGATCTGGTCCGGCCTGAAGGCATCTGCAAGTAAGCGAAAGTCGACAAAGTATACTTGAGAATTCTTCACTTAGAAATCGTGTAACGGTATCACGGATAGGAATTAACCGCTAATAGGTATCCAGCGGGAATCGATCGGGTGTAGGAGAAACCATCCGAGAAATTGACGAGCGCAGCAGAGACCGGGAGTTGTTAGTTGGTAAAGATCTAGGTGGGTGATGGAATACGGACCAAAATCAGCGACAGGCACATCGAGGCACGGGACGAATCAATCTTGGCTGAAGACTTCGCTGAAGACACGAAGGTGATACCGGGAGACAGCTAAGGCGTTGACAAGACCGAGATTATAGGGCACGAAGATCGGCAACACTTGATCAATTACTATGAAGTACTATTTATATACAGTAGTTGATACCAGCTCTACCTGACTTCACTCCGAGGCCGAAGATCAAACGCGATCAATCATTCCTTGAATCCTTACTTTCAAAGGCATGAGGACACGTCAAAGACCAAAGAAGCTCATAAGGCGACCTTTGAATGATCCTTTCGAAACAGTTGACGGACTTTACGAACTTCAATTCTTGCGACGGATGGAAGTGGCGAGGGTATCTTCTGGATTCGAAGAAAAGCTGGTGTGTTCCTCCGAGTGTTTCTAATGGGCGAGGTCCTTACTTGACCGGCGGTTTGACCTACACTAACTATCGACCTCCAAAAAGGGTGCAATCCCTCCTAGGTTTAGGAACTTCCTCTAAGCAGATTGTTGAATATTATATGGTCAACAAAGCGTCCAAACATTTCTCATTGCAGTCGACGCACACGGACTGCTATTATGTCAGAGAGAACCATTGATGTATTTCATGCATAGAGTGAATTAGAAGCAGCAGCGAAGCTACTATAGTAACCGCATAGTAGTATCAATCTATTAACGCTTAACCTTTTGTCCTCTTGCGATGGGCTGCGCGCCCCTTATACCCTGACATATCGACATATTCGGTCCTTGTCGACGATTCTACAACTACCCTTGACTAACTCCGTTCTGAGCACTACAGATGACGCAAAGACGGCCTTGGGATAACTCGATGACTATGACTAGATACTCGAAAGAAGGGCTTTCTCGGGGTGAAAAGGAGTACGAGTAATCAGTGGGGGAATACTTTCGAAACGGTGGAATTTCTCCATCGAATAGTACGAGACTTCCTCATCAGGAATTTAATCTGGAAACATTATTTGGATAATAGAGTAACCTAGGGTTTAATCCTCCGTACCGTCTGTTTTCTTAGTATTGCTGCTATTATAACATGGAGGTAAATGCTCTTCACGAGGTTCGAGTTTGGGAATAGGGACAAGCTTGCTCGTCACGTCTTAGAGCAACGTTTCCATTACGTATGGCGTATTGAAGTTGAAGAAGGAGTATGAACTCTGGCGCCAAATATATCACCACATCGCAAGAGAAGACTATTCGTAGACATGGTGCGCCTCTTATTAGAGCACAATGCGAATCCTAGACTGGGATCCTTCAGCGCCGAGACCCAAATTATTCGGGCAGGCTTCATGGTGCCAGTTTATTCCGCTTGGGAACCTATCAATTGGGAGCCTGAACTCGGCTTAAAGTACCACCAAGCTAAGGCTTGATATCGAGGGGTACATCTATTCACGAAAGAGCGGAAGTTGGGATGGAAGGACATGAGTGTTACTTAGCAAAGGATATCTAATAGTGGGTTAATGTTACAAACCAATGGACAGTCACCCGAAATACTCAAGGAGAGTGGTGCATCGGCTACCCAATGACGGGTAAACCCTGAAATAATTGATCTAGTTGATCTGGGTCGCCAGGACTAGATCAACAGGATCACAGTACTATGAAAGAACGAACGCACGAAGGGTAAAATGAATATAGGAAGGGGGGATCTCCTTGTGTATCCAGTCATTCATTCTACAGTTATCAATCTAAGTCTAGTATCTAACCCATACTCAGAGGAAGGACTCCAAGCCTTCCTGACGAACACTTCAGTATTAGTTATTTTACCACCTTGACCCGTATTATTACTGTTTACCTAAAATCAAGACTCAACCCGCACTATACCTCAACGTACCTAGGTATAGGTTCGTCACAGTTAACTTCGTGCTCTTCCACACCAACTGTTCTTTCTCATCCAATTTAACCACCTCCCCAGCCGTGACGTCGGACATATAACAAAGTCCAACTAGGGAAAACACTAGTGCTCTTATATTCGTGGTAGTTTCGTCTCACCATCATTGGCATCGAGTATCCCCTCACCACATAAGCTGAGCCGTCCTACTTTTTAAAAAGACAATCGCCTTTTCTCGCGCCGAGTTTTATTAGGCTCGAGACAGTTTTTTCAGCACGGACTCATCTTTCCCCCTGTGTTATCGTTCGGATAAATCGGGGTTTTGTGCAACCATTTCACGGACCCCTCTTCTAGGCAGCAGCATTCACTCTGCTGTTTACAAATTGAACTTCGAACCTTACAAACCTATCACCACCCTTATTTTACCACCCACCTAAATTTATCATCATTCTTGAATCGAGTCGGGCAAAATGAGGCCTGTAACAATAGCCGATATCTCCAAAGGACTCGTCACACCAGATACTCTTCTCCTTCTCAAAACCAGTACGTTGGGTCTCCGCTACGCGACACAGCTTCTTACCCGTAATGACGCCGGTATCTGTCTTCGGAGCAAAGGCGGAATAACCTTGCCGAACGAGATATGGACAATGATCCTAGACTTCATACGCGAGGGGACGAGAGGCACACGCGAGGGTACGAGAAGGAAAAAAGATAAAGTGTGTTTGGTAAAGGCCGATCTCGTAGCGGCATCGCCAAATACTATGCTTCTTCGCTGCTTTCGACACAAGTTCGACCATCCTGCAGACGAGATGTTTCTAATCGGCATCACGGATAGCAGAAGCGTAGAGGATTTCGAGGATTATCTAGCTTGCGCAACCCCGTCCGCAGCCGAGAAGCTGGGATCCAAACTGCCTAAGCTAGACCGACTTTCCGGCCCGGACAACACATTCGACGTCGTCCTCGATACCAAGTCGGCAGATCTCTGTCTCTACACCTTCGAGGACGCTGCCGACTTCATCGCCACGATCGACGATGGCGACTGCTGGGTTTGCGGTGGCGAGAGATTTATCTGCCCGGGATGCACCGGCGGGGTTGCGTCAAGGTTTGACGCTTTCATGGGCTGCGGTGTGGATCTTGCCTGTCCGCTTTGTATGGGCATAGAATTTTCCGCAGAACACAAGCGTTATCTAGAATATTACTACCACGAAGAGCCAGTCGAGAAGTTCCAAAACGATATGAGAGAGGAAGTAGAGGATAGATTAGAAGAGCTAGGCTATCCTGTATACGTGCCGGACGGTGCGTGGATAGGTGAATTCGGGGGAGCTGCCAGAGAGAACCCTTGATGGATGTCACACGAAGAGTGGATGTTAGAAGCAGCAGCGCAGCCGCTGTATAGTAGCCGTGTGGTAGTATGAATCTATTAACGCTTGGCTTTCTAACTTCTGACGAGGGCGCTTCGCGCTTATATAGTCGTAGAGACGCCTGTAGCCACCCTGACACGAGCCCGACAAGACAATTAAAAGCTTGACTTGACTTGGCCCTACTTGAATTGACTTGGCAAATCCTAATTTTCGCGTGTTTGAGTTGGCTTGTTGGACTCGCTGGTCATTTCCGTGATTAACTAAATAGCACAAGTAGGAGAAAACCATCATTCCCGGATAATTTAGAAAATCCCCAAATACACAACTATTAATTCAAGGCGGAAAGCTTGTTGTATGAGCTGCTATTATCATCTTCGTCTCAAAATCTTCTGCTATGTCAAAGGAAGCCGAGCTAATTGTAAGGTCCTCAGATACATGGGCCAAGGCTACTTCTGAGCTGCTATTATCATCGTCTCAAACTCTTCTGCTATGTCAAAGGAAGCTGAGCTAATTGCATTTCCAAGGTCCTCAGGTACATGGGCCAAGGCTACTTCTAAGGGAGACCCTCTCCTATCGCCTCACTCGTCGATGACGATAACCTCTTCTTCCCCATACCGTCCTTCACTCGACCTAGGCAAATCACCTTTATTAGCGGCGTCTTTACCTCTTATCCTTCACCACTCACTTCTTGCGACGCTTGTCCTTTTCCGACTGAGTTTGCGAGCCTTCTTCGGCCAGCTTTCGTACCTTCGGTCCAAAGGCCGACGGCAGCGAACCTTGGGTCTCCTTCTGCTGGAGGGGCGTAAAGTTCATCCAGCTGGCATTCGGCGCGGGCGTCTGCGGCTTCTGCGCTGGTGGTTCGTGGGATTTGTGCGACGGCAACGAGTCTTGTATCCCGTTCTTGACGTACGCCAAGGCATCCGGTTTCACCATATTTAAGACCGGGATTTTAAGCGCCTTGACTACATCCTCGCTCGTGGCGGCGTCGCGTAGGATTTTCGTTCCTTCTTCGGAAGCAAGATGATTCGTGAAGTGATTAATTACGACGTCGTAGAGCTCCTTGGATCCCAGAAAAGCCTTAAACGAGTCCATGATCAAAGCTTGGACTTCCTCCCTGTCCAGGCCAGAGCCGCCGGCATCCTGATTCTCGGCGATGTTTCGAAGTTGATCCTTCAAGGTGTCGACTTCTTTCTTTGCCTTAGCGGCCTCTTCCTTTGCCTCGAAAGCTTCTTCTCTGGCGGCTGTACATTCAGCCATGATATTGTTGAGCTTGGAGGAAAATTCGCTGCGGATAGTCATTATTACCTCGCGATACTTCTGGTCGACGGCGCCGACCCCGTCGGAAATATACTTATCCGTTGCCCACTCCAACTCCTCGGTAAAGTCATGAACGTCTTGGCCTAGTAGCTGATCAGCCGTGTCGTCGTCATCGTCATTGCCATCTTCTAGTATATTCTCGCCATGGTCGCTCTGGGCCTGCATGACTCCGGCCCAGAAGTCGTCGGGAGTTCCTTCGGACGTGTTAGGCTCGTAGAGAAGGTGAGTTAACTTTGCTTTGGCGAGCCGATTAACGATCCCCACGGGAAGATACCCGAACCCCATCTTAGCATCTCCGTAAATGCGTATAGCTTCGATATCTTCGGGCGACGGCCATTCGTTGGTCAAGGCCGGAGCGATGTCGCTTGGCTCTTTCTCCTTAATTGCATCGGCGATTTTATCAAGCTGTTTGCGAACCGATTTGTACACGCTCGATTCTGTAACAGCTACTCCTGGGACGATATCTCCGAGGGAGATCATAACTCGCTCGAAATTCTTCCAAGGCGCTATCATATGATCTGCTATCACGGTTTTCCAATAAGTTACCGGATCCGCGACGCCCTTCACAATCTCTAAGTCGTCTTTCGTGTGCGTACGGGCATGGGCGGCTTTGAAGTTGCAGGGCCGAAGGAGACCCGAATTGTTGCTGATGATATTGTGGACGCAAACGATATCCTTATATTTCTTCCATTGTTCCATAACTTCCTCGTCGTATGTGAAAGGCTTAACCTGGGCGTCATCTCCGCGGGCTTGGGGGTTGACGGGCATCTTGATATCGGTGCGGCGAACGTGAAAAAGCGATGGCGAGGTTGGTACGGGGATGTTGATGGATATGTGGATGGCGTCTGGTAAATAAACGAAAAGGTTGGGGATGCAAAGGTGAGGATGTAAATGTCTAGAGCGAAGATATTTGAAAAGAGGGAAGGTGCTGGATATGTTTGCCACGTAAGGAAAGAAAGTGGGACAGCGCCGGTGCGGCTGGCGATACTTTTGCGGTGTCTTTTGTGTGTCAATTTTACTTCTCTCGAGCTTCCAATGGGATGAGAAGTCCGAAAACTTGGAACTAACTAAATGCGAGGTCGAAATAGTATGTTGTAGACGTTGTTCGAGATCGTATTCACGCTGCAGGCGAGATTCAAAAGGTTGCGTTGTTGTAAAGTGTAAGATGGAGATGTATGTTCGGGAGATAACCAAGGCAACAGCAAACTGTTCCCGCCAATATAATCTAATTAGTTTCCTACCACAGCCCCTGAAGTCGGGTAGATAGGTACCCAGGTAAATACGTTGCGCACTTTTTTCTTTTCTTTTCTTTCTTTTTTTTTCTTCTTTCCTTTTTTTTACATCTCCAATCCCCAACGTCGTCGCCGCATCATATCCGTCTACACGCCGAAACTAGTGAAACCTTTCTCGTTTATCTTTTCCCTGCCTCCCCGCCATGTCGTCCAGCCGGGAGATGCGCGCGGCGCTCTCCGCGGAAGAGCAGAAACGTCGCGATGCCGTCTTCGAGGCCATGATGGACGAGACAGGCTACGAAAAGGCCTTTCTCGAAAGCTTCTTCAAGAGGAGCGAAGGGAAAGTCGCTGGCTATCTGGCCAGCCAGGGCTTCCTGCCGACGCTGTCCGCCAACTACTTTTCCTGGTCCGTCGAGAGACACCTTTGGGCGGTAATCGGTAAGCGCGTTTCGCTTCCTAGCAGATGTAGTACTGACGAGAGAGCCTCTAGTCGGCAACAGCAACAAGGACTCTAGCTGCCCAAAGTTCCCCTTCGCCGCAGCCCCCAACAAGTATGGTCCTCCGTATAGCGAGGTCTTCATATCTCACCTCGCCGAAAAGGACGCCGAGTCGGAGATATCCGGTAGGCTCCGCGAGCTCGAGCACATCGCCCTCGGACAGCCGAGCGGCGAGAAGCGAGAGACGCCTGCCGGGCTCAAGCGCCACCCCGAGTTCCTCAAGGGGCTTTGGAAGAAGATGTTCGGCGTGCGCGAGTACGAGAAGGGTTGCGACGAGCCCTTCGTCGTCCGATTCCTCTGCAACGACGGCGTGAATTACTTTCACGAGTGCATCGCTCGCGACCCCGACGAAACTAATACCGTCGCGCAGCGTGCCGCCTTCCTCCTCGGCGGTCGGGAGGTCGCCTTGATCGTCATTATCAACGACGAGAAGCAAGTTTGCCTCGCCCTCGACTTCGACGAGACGGCCGAGAAGGAGAATCCTGCGGTCCAGTACCGCTTCCAAAGCGCCTGGCTTGACCTCCTCCGCCTGAACGTTCAGTGGCTAAGTGGCAAGAACGTGAACATCCTCTCCTACCTCGCCGAGCTCAACACCAACCGCCTCGGAGCTGGATTCATGCACATCGCGGCGGAGACGGAGAAGGAGTTCGAGGCGCGTCAGAATCGTACGAAGAATAGCGTGCGAGAGGCGCGCGAGCTCCGCCCCGACGATCCCGAGCGGGCTATCGTCCTACTACGCTTCCAAACCCGCCAGGTCCGCGCCGTCGCCAAGCGCGAAGCTTCCATGATAGCGCCTATCGGGGTATCTACTGCCAACTTCGAGGCCAGCTTTGCCGGAATTGTCGGCCTCGTCCGAGACGAGCGCTTCTGCTGCATCCCCAAGTACGAGCTGATGGCCATGGTCGAGACTCAGGCCGCCAACCTCGTCTCGCTCCACGTCAAGATGAGCCTAGATCGTTCCGAAAGCCCGCGCGAGTTCGAGGATTTCCTCGACGACTTTGTTGTCGATCCCGACTGGGATGACATCATGTCTCCTCACGGGAGAGTCGACGTTTGCGAGTCCACACTCGCCGAGATCGACGAGATTTGCCCCCTAGTGAAGGCTTGGGCGGCCAAGACGAGAGCTCGCACAGCCGCTAAGCTGCGCGAAGGCGATATCGTCGAGGAATGAGCCGGGTGTCCCTTACCGAGTTGAGTGGATAGGAGTTGTAGTTGGTCTGGGAATCGAGTAGGTAGCACCGTAGTGTGATTCCAATATCCCGTAAGGAAAGATTAAATTACGTCTTTGTCCATAGGTGACTGCTCTCCCATGTTATGATTAGTCTTAAACCGACTACTCTGGCTTCAAGCCACTAAATTGAGGTTATCGTCCTTAGTTACGACTCTGGAGCCGAATCCATAATAAGAACAGCGAGTTCGATGGGTTAGGTTGGGTCAGGCCAAATAACCGTAAAGACTTGACCTTGTCCGAGTCAGGTTAAATATATTGAAAAATGAGGCTTACCTGGCCGTATCGTGGGACTGACCTCCTTAGCGTCTTAGGGGGGGTAGTAGTAGCCGTATATGTACAGTATATATACGGCTCCCAGGTATGAGCCGCTCCCAGATGTTAGGGAAAAACGTGAAGCTCACCAAATTCATACGCATCAGCGCTAAGAGCCAATCAATATTTTTTGAGTGGTACAACTGGTGCGCCGCTCTTGCACTGTAAGCCGCTCGACCAATGGGCGGCTCGTGCGCCTCTCACACTTTTTGCGCCGCTCGCATCTCTGCGCCGCTCCCGTTTTGAGCGGCTCCCACCAACGAGCGGCACATGCACCGCTCCGGCTAAGTGCATATATATGTAAAAAGTAAAAGGTATATTCCCATACATTTTTGTATGGGAATCTACTTGTAAGATTATTATTATTATTTTTTAATTGGTAATAATTATAATTACGATTACGGGTTACAAGCTACGAATTACAAGTTACGGTATACGGTTGATTTAATTGGAAGGTTACGTGTTTTTTAAATAGACTATGTTACGTATTACGGGCACGCGTGTGGATTTGTAATTATGGGGTATAAAGGTGTCTGTGCGGCCCGGGTATATGTAATAATACCCTATACGTACCACTCAAAGCGGGGAGTCGCTCGCAATGGGAGCGGCGCAGAGATGCGAGCGGCGCAACGGCCGCTCATTGGTCGAACCGCTCAAATCGGGAGCGGCGCAAAAAGTGTGAGAGGCGCAAAAGCCGCTCATTGGCTAGAGCCGTGCTAGTACGGCTTATTTTGGCCTAGCGCCCCAAATATTTGGAGCGTTTAAACCGTAAGCGGTAATATTACCACTTAAATATTTGAGTCACTTAACTTTTTAAACGTAAGAATCGGGAGCCGCTTATTGAATTGAGTGGGATAAGTACGGCTTGATTTAATAAGCGGTATATATGCGGCTACTGCTACCCCCCTTAAAACGCTAAGGCTGGGAGCCCTTATAAAGCCACACCTAGCCACACCAGCCACATAAATTTCCTACTCTAAATCCACTACTACCCACCCCTTAAGGGTATATGTATTAGGTACTGTAGACTGGTCAATTAGTTGAAAATTGCGTTGTTTATTCGTAAGTCTGGTGGGCTTGCAGGCCCTGCTACCTAGGTAGGTAATCACCGGAAGGGTACTATGATGCCGGGGCGACATTCAGAATATCATGGCTAGGAGTGAACTGCCAACATTGGACTGGCGAAGTCAAATGCGGTCGATCATAAGTGCTTTAGCAGTCAAGAGACGTCGACGCTTAATAGGATTTCAACTTGGGTGAAGCCCTCACTGCTTTAACTAATGAGGATCAATCCCTCGTTAGCAACATTGGCATTTTTGAGATATCTGATCTGTCAGAGGAGACGCTAGGAATTAATAGGGGTTAACAAACTAACATAGTTTCCAACCTACATCTATTCACTTACCATTTATCACGAGGTATCCAGTGAAAGGCGATTTCCTGCCGAAATCGCGTTATGAAGACTTCAACTGTGGGCATTTCTATTCCTTAACTCCCCAAAAGACTACTCGTTATCACTATCACTATCGAAATTTCTATACTCTATGGACGTGATTGCAGAGGCATTAGAACTATCCCACAACTCCCTATTCCTGCGAGCGTCACGGTTGAGGTAGATCCTCGTACCCTAGCTGCCCCGTCCGTTAAAGTCCATATCCGGAACGGTCGTAAGTTGGCTCCCATCCTGATAGTCCGAGCCCCCTCAGACCGGCGAACTTACTGGGCTATCCACCGGAAGTATCTGCTCCAAACGTCTCTTCTCCAAGCCCCTCTTCTCTTCTACGTAAATCCTTTTCTGCAGGATCTTGACGTGCTCGTAAGTTTTAGGGTAGTCGAAACTCCTTCCGTGAGAGACGATACGACAAGTATCTCTCACAGAGGCGAACAGGGGCCGGCCGAGGTCCTTACAGTTGCTTACGGCGCGCTCGACCATGCGGAGGTCCTCGGTCGTGACGGAATAAATCCGATATTCGTCCTCGTCCTCGTCCTCGTCTCTGGGCAGCTGTTCTGACCGCTCGAAGGCTAGCTTCTCTATGCTACGCATCATCTGAGACTCCCAAGGCAGTTTATGGCCTGACGACCGAACCGCTCGGCGCGCGTCTTGGTGGGCCCGCGGAATCGTCTTTCCAGGATCGCGGTTATGCATAAACTTCTCGCATATCTGACGTACGAACGAAGAACCCTCGTTGTTGAGCACGAAGAGAGGTATGGGGCGACGGTCGTCCATACGACAGGCCGACGCGTACCGCACGAACGTGGCCAGCTGTTCCATATCATCTCCCCAGGGGCCTCCGAGCACCAGTCTCGTCAGCCGCTCGCAGAATGACGAGGACCAGACAGGATCTGGTCTCGTCGTCCCGTCGGGCAGCTCCACGCGGGCGGTGGCGCCGTACTCGAGGTAGTTCAGAGGAGATATGACATTGGGCGGGAATACGCGTCTCAGGCGGCATATCTTCTTCCACATGGGGATGTACCTCTCGTTCGACTTCGGAAGGGTGCTGCCATCTATGTAGGCCAGGTAGGGATCTTGGGCTAAGCCCTGCTGGAACTCGTCTTCCAACGCCTGCGTCCATACTTCGCCGATCTGCACTTCGTCGGTCGGCATCAGGCTGTAAAGGTCTTCCATCGATTCGAGCTGGCCTTTGTGCTTAGCGATATAAGCTCTGGACTTCTTGGCTGTTCTCTGTACCCTTGCTGGGCCGTCTCTTGCTAATGTGCGAAGTTCGGCGGGAAGCGCGGCGTACGCCTTCGTAATCGCTTCGATATTTTCTTCATTTGTCGCCTTGCCTCCTCCCTTGCGTTTTTTCCCCTCGTCTTCCTTTTCGCTATCCGGGTCGGGGAGAGAGCTATCCGTAAGTTCATCTTCTTCCTCTTCGCCCTCTTCGCTATCTACATCCATCTCTTCTTCGTCCTCTTCACTATCTACATCCATGTCTTCGTCGTCTTCGGAGAACGGGTCGGTGTCGTCGGATACTGGGGCGGGACCTCCCATATCGACATCGTCTTCTTCATCCCGTGGACCTGAAGCCTGTCGCCTCAGTCCGTGGGCAGACGATCGAGTCAAGCGGGAACTCATGTTGGGCGAGATGGTAAGTGGTAGGTAATAGGTAAGTAATGACGATGTATGGTAAGTAATGAGGATGTAAGTAGGGAATAACGATGACGTCGTGAATAAGTTGTAAACGCGAACGTGTGCTGGTGAAATTGATGTAAGGTCGAGGTTGCAATATGGTAGTTTATGAATTGTGCGGCTTCAAGTGGGTTGCCTGGATGCGGGATTCACTATCTACGGTACGTCTTCAGTGACCTACAAGAAAACCCTAGCATTAACAGCTATATTTCAGGGCTACTAGATAAGAAGTCTACGCGAATTACATCGATAAGTACTGCTATCTTTACCTCGACAACGCACTCTGGGAATTTAAAGGTTGGACAGCCTCCTTGCTTCTATTTTGCCTTGCAGCATACGTCGTCTCCTCTAAGAGTCAAGAATATGAATACTGGTCAACATTATCAACGAGCCAAGATAGAATGTATCTCTAACTGAAGTACTGAAGTACTGAAGTAACGTACTGTTCTGTAGGTACCTTACATATAAATTAGGGGGCGAGTGGGTAGCCTGCCTAGGTAGGTACCTAAAGATATATGATTTCAAGGTCTCCACATTTTAGTTTGTACAGTACAAACAGTAAACTCTCTCAACTTTATTTCGACTTCATTCAAAATTTTTGGAAGGAACTCAGGGTGTAATCCACGTCACCTAAATACGATAAGGCACGATAAGGGCCGTAATGTGTGCTATATAAGTAGGGTCTGCAAGGCTACCAGACTTAGAATAATCAACGCACTTTTCAACCGATTGACCAGTCTACAAAAGTCTTCAAAATCTAAGTCCTCAGGTTACCCGTGCCTCTTATATTCGATTACGCCAATAAATTTCCGAGATGAGCGATTTTCTGACAACGGGAGAGGCGCATGAGCGTGAGACGCGTGAGGCGTTAGATAAGCGTCAACCTTTAGTTGATGAATTTCTCCAAGAGCTAGACGGGGCCGGACCGCCTTCCGATCGGACAGAGTGCGAGAGGGAAATGGAGAAAATCATTGAAAGAAGGCGCCGCATCGACAGAGATCTCAAGAAGAAGCGGAAAGTCCTCGAGAAGCGGGCGGCTGCGGCAAACGAATTTATCGACAGCATGAAGGACGACTCTGGCCGGATCGAACGCGAGAGGCTGCTCACCCACTTGGAGAATCTAGATCAGTCCATCTTCCAGCATGCTCTTCTTGTGGTGGCTGCGCATGAGAAGGACCCGAGTTTCATCCGTAATCTATCGGCGGGACATCGGGAGGCACTCAGCATCCTTGATCACAGGTCTGTCGAAGACCATCTGTCTGATGAGATCTCACAGAAGAAAAAGGCGTTGGAGGAGGCGTCGGTCGAGTTGGCGAAGCAGAAGCAAGAGCTAGCAGAAAAGGATAGGGAACTGATGAAAAAGACAGACGAATTAAAGACCGCCCGAGCCGAAGTCGTGGCACTCAAAGCACAAATAGGCGAGAAAGACGAGTCGATTTTAGGGTTGAAGGCAAGTAAGAATAAAGCAAACGACCTCGCCAACGATCTATTCGACCAGATAACGAGAAAAACCGGCGAAGCCGTCGCACTGACGAGCAAACTCGACCAAGCGGAGCACCGCCTATCAGAGCTGAACAAGCGCATTCCCCAGCTAGAAGATCATATCAAAGATAGGGAGCTTCGGCTGGCCAAGTTCTTCGCTGCGCAGTCCAGCTGCGAGGGCAACGACTACGGCGGCTAGGTGCCGTTCGCCCGTGTTGTCGCTGAGGCTGATAGCGTCGTAGGATCGGATCCGCCGACGACTCTTCCGTGGGTGCTACTCGAAACTTGGCGAGAAGACACAGAGCAGCAGCTTAGCGAATATTCCCATCCTTCCGACGTGATCCTTATGGCCTGCAAGCTATACGGATTCGCGCTGGGAGTGCATTATTACGACGAAGCACAACACACCCTCGGGCTACTAGTGCGACGCCTTGCCCAAGACGACTCGGCCCACGTTGCCTCTGTCCTCCTCGCGTTGGAAAAGTATCTCGGAATCGCGGGAACGTTACAAATCTCTAGCGCCTCTATACATCTCCAGATCTTCTTCTTCGGCTTGTGGCGTGTGGCATCCCTCGTTGCGGGGCGATGGCCATCCGTTCCTGCTGTCGGAGGCGTCCGAGATCGGTTCCAGGAATACTTGAACGACTCTCCGTTCTTGAAGCTCGAGGAGCTGTTGGGCCAAGCAAACCTGGAAGTAACATTTCGCGAGCAGTCGCCTAATGAATACTACTTCTCGGAAGAGTTAGGTATGGGCTTTGCTCGGTTTCCTGAGCTGCGAGATTGGGTTTTTGCTCTCGACTTTGCTAAACGGACGGTCCGCATGTTCCATTCCTCGAGAGCTGATTGGACCAGCACGGAGCACCTGACAATCACGGCTACCAAGCCAGGTGAGGATTTAGTGATTACAGTGCATACGAAAGCGCAGTTTGAGTGGGTTCAGACGTATTTGAATTATGGGTTTCTACCGTAGCTGCAAGTGAGCGTGTAAATATCGAATAGATTGCTGGTTCGTTGGAGTCTTGCCTAACGATGACAGACGTATAACTTAATGAAGACGTCCTACCAAATTAAAATACCCCTGAATGGTGGGTGGTTGTGGTAGTTGATTTAAGGTTGGAAATGTGGCTAGTGTGGCTAGTGTGGCTAATGTGGCTTTGCAAAGGGTAAGCGTCATTTTATATTTGACGTGGTTCATCGAACTCGCTGATCATTAAGAACGCAATTAATTTGTTGATCTCAACTACCTATCTACGCAATAACTAACATCTTCGCCTCGTAACATCTCGCCCCGTAATATCTCTCCGTCACGCAATTAATGGATAAGTGACGATGGCGGGCGAGGGCCACTTCAGTCCGGTCTCCTTATCTACGTCTCTGTAGTGAAGACGAGGGATAAAAGTCAGGCCGCTAGGCTTTAGCCACTTTTCATTTTGAACGAGTTCCATCTCCAGGTCGTTGTATATAGCAAAGAAGCCGCCGCACCGTTCCACTTCGTCTTCCTTAAGGATAGCGCTCACGTCCAAGAACTCTTCTTCGTATAGGATGACATCGCGGCAAGATGAGACATCAAAGGCCATCTGAGGGGAACTTCCAAAGCAGGCGACACTGTGAAACCAGGCCCACATCAGATTTCGCAGAAATTTTTGATGCCGACCGCGGAGATGAAGGCCATGCGCGTCAGGACGCGGCTGACGTTGGTCGACACCGAACCCGAGTACGCTACCGCCAGCAGGTAGGCCGAGTGAACATCAAGTTCCTGGATGGGCTTGCACCACCTGATACAGTCGAGCACCGCCAAGCCGCGCTCTGTGGTGTGACAGGTTTCTTTGTCAGTGGCGCCATGCTCTAGGAGTCCCATGAAGCTTAGCCTTCGTATGGTCTCGGCGAAGGCGAAATCGTCGGGGGCCCTGCGGATGGGAAGACGCCAGAGCTTCGTGTCCTTCCATACCGAAAAGATCCATAGCAGGAGCCAAGGCATATCTACGTTCCAGGCCGGGCACCAAGGGTCGTCAGTCTGCGTCAGTCTATTATATTCGTCCAAGCTCATACGTACACAGATGTCTACAGGCTCGGAGACATCCGCTTTGATCGCCCAGGATAATCTGTTGCCTACTCCAACGCCTCGGTGAAGTAAATGTTTTGGCTTAAGAGCTTGTTGTTGTTTATTTTTTGCTCGAGTTGTTCCGATGCTTTATGATTTCGACTTAAAAGTTGTTGAAGGTTCTGTCGGATGCGTTAAGCTCGTGAAGGGGCGAGTTAGAATTATTGCAGAGTTAAGAGAGGGAGGGCGCTGGATCCTTTATGTCCAAGGGAAGCCGAAAAGTAGAAATAGCGACGGCGTGGTTCACAATATTTCCCGGCGCCTTTCGTGCGACGGCTCTGTTTCTCTCCGGCTCATAATGGGATGAACTGTTGAATTTGTTTGTTTGGATTTGTTTGAATTTGCTTGTAGTGTTGAAAGGTATGGAACTGGTCTTGTGTTATGGGTGTGTTGATAAATTTTGTGTGTTGATAAATTTAAAGGACTACAGGACCTTGTTTGTTTATCCAGCCTTAGGGCCTCGTTCCTTCCTTTGATGCTTCGATTGTTTCTGCCTTAGTGCTTAGCAAGTAACTCGCGACTGCCTGTAGTTGCCCACAACTGTAATCTGTCTTGGTGACGTGGATCACTCGGCAACAAAAGGTCGTGTTGTAGTATGCTTGGGAGATAGCAGTCGAGGCAATGATAAAATCTACCAGAGGTTACCCCCCGGGCAACACAAAGGCCTAATGTTTACACCGCACCACGTGTCTATGCTGTTTTTATATATTAGCGACCTGCCCCCTATTAAACTGGAAGGCACCCCTACGATAGCCCGAATTTCCAGTACCCTCGAGACCTGAGTAATAAACATATGCCTACGCATTCTATAAGGCAGAAAAATTATTTGTAAGGTAGCAAGGCATGTGTCCTAAAACCTTAGGAATTCAGGTAGTTTCTTATCACGGCTTAAGTGGTCTCTTTACGGATGCTTAACCTTTGTCCGCTACGCTTTCCCCTATCCATAGTATTAACCATGAGACTTAATTTAGTTGCTTGGCTCCTTGCTATCGAGTCTGCCATGTAGTCTATTAATTCAACGTCTCTTTTGAGCCGTAGATGTTGCTAACGAGCAATTAAAAGAAGCAGTAGAAGCCTTGAGGATATACGGCGCTGGCAAATGGGGATTCGGCACCTTGCCTACCCAGATCGAATACCTGTTGGAAATCACCGGACTAATCTGGCTGGGAAGAACAGAGCCCCGGCATCTTCCAGAGTTCTGGATAGCTTATTACAAAGCTATGGCGCAAGCACAGTCATCGCTGAAGAAAACAAGGCAGCAGAACGCGCAGAAAGCTAGAGAAGCCAAGGCGAAGAAAACAGCAGTGACGACACAGAAAGCACCAGTCACACAAATTTCTTCATCCGAGTAGTAAAGGCTTTGCCGTCTTCGTGGGCTCCTTGAGATAACCACGCGCTAAGCCGGGCGACTCGAGCAGTTCACCTACGCAGCCTATTAGGCAAGCAGGTGATGGTCGTGAGGCTCAGCCATCCAGCAACGGCTCCCCACGCCTTTGTGGTATTGTCCGACTCGAGAGTCGCATTGTCGCTCGAGGCGGACACGACCGAGCATTCGGAGGGTCCATATTCATCAACCTGACAGTGCTAGACCACGACCTATCTGCTTGAGACATGGCTTCCCCGGTGTCTTCAAAGTAGGGATATTCCCTCGGCAGGAGGCGGCCAACCGATGATGATGAGAACGTTAACGTCTATAGGCTAGGTAGCTACAGCGGCGCATCTATGGCGCTTTAGAAGTCTAGAGTACTCCCTTACATGAGGGAACTGAGCTAGAGTTTCGCTTGACATGAGAGATCCTCCACTTCCTGCCTATAGCATCCCCAGCCCCTACCTGCCTACAGCATTGCTCTACCTGGTTAGCGCCGGCGCCAGGTAGCCGACTTTGATCAGGGGGAAAACCGTCGAATGCTTATAACGGAGAGGAATCACCCTCAGCGCCCAGCATGCCCAAGGAAAAACCTGAGTCGGATCAGTTTGACCACAGTGGAGGCGGCCAACCGAAGGGGTCATCATAGCCCAAGTCGCTCCCGGGGTGCGTATCGCATCGACTAACTCTGCTGGGTTTTTCCGCACCTCGTCTTTAGCGACGCAAACACAGCCTCTGTCAGGATTGGTTGCCCTAGTGAGGTAAATCATGCATAGAGTGAATGTCTAGGGTAGGTAGACCAAGTAGTAACGCCTGGCCTTCTAACCTCTGACGAGGGCGCTCCGAGCCTCTTATATACTCGTACAGACCCCCTGTAGCCACCCTGACCCACTATACCCTGACAGCCTCCCCGAGTTAAAGTCAACGATGTAGGGGTCAAAGCAGCGTGCTGCAACACGCGAGCCGTTTCCGAGATCTGCATGGCGACGCCAAAGGAAGCCGAGCATGAAACGAAAGCGCGGTCGACGTATGCAGCATTGTTAGGGCTGACGATGGGAAGGGTGGCGACGCAGTGGACCTCAGTGATAGATTGCATAGTCGACCGCTAATGGGTAGTCTGTAGTGTCAGGTTATCTTCTAAACTCTACCGTGGGTGTGCTGGATCGAGCATGCACATAATATTAGCATACGACATGGTTCTATACCACTTACGAATTAACTTGCTAAGAATATACGTTGTCGAAGAATTGACTCTACGTAGGATATCACTAGTCTAGGGGTATCGTGAGGTGAACTGAAGAGTATGGAACAACCAACTTCGTTGTTACGCGAGGCACTCTAACCTACGGCTCGCATATACAGACAAGCTCTTTGTTCTAGATGTCTCATCTAGAGTCTCGAGGAGCCGTGATAAACTTGTCTTCTACTTCAGCGAGGTTTTACAGAGGTACCAAATTTCGGAATAGTGCAAAATCTCTAGCGATGCCCTCATCATTGTAGTGCGCCCTCCCCCTTTAAGTCGGACTTCGACTTCGCTACGCGGTCTACCCAATCCTGCGACTGGTGGGCATTCTACAGTCCGACACTGGAAGTCGATACGTCACGAGTCAGACAATAGCTTGACCTGGCTCGGGTCTGGCCTGACTTGGGTATCTTTAAGTCGAGCGCCAATCGTTTGTAGATAACCCCCTGTAGCTACCCCTGACCCACTATGCCCTGACAGCCTCTATACGGTAGCATTTAGGCCAGCGGTGACCTTAGTACGGACCGTTTGTTGAGTAGGTAGATCCTAAGGCCGTGAGGTAATACGAGAGATACCTTGACGGCGCGAGTAGCTACGATTTAAAAGGAAGCATTGCGAGACGAGGGCAGAGAGACGGTTGCTACGGCGTAAGAGTATAGTACGAGAAAAGAGAGATACGGCGGCGGCGTTGGGGCTACGGGGGAAGAGGGCTAGCGGCTTTCAGTTCGAAGAAGCTATTTAGTAAGGCCTTACCACCGAGACAAGGGCGAGGCTCCACGATTAACACGAGCTCGACGTATGAGGGTCATGGCAAGGCAGCAGCCACAACGACGGGACCTTACGACAGATGAGGCCTCAGGCTACAGCGATGAGGATGAACAGGATACGAGGCCTTACAGTTATGAGGCTATAGGGCCTGGCTAGTCGTCTTGGCTACGTTCCAGGACCCTGTTATCGCGATTACGTACGCCTAGGAGGTAGGACTTCCCCAGTCATCACCAGAGAGCTGTGTGGTTGCGGCAGGGAAGATCGAGGCCTGAAAGGGCGTACTGCCGAGGTCCTTGACGCGGTTTGAGGATAGCCAGGAGACTCCCCGGAACGGTAGCCGGTGACCCTGTGGTAGACTAGCAGAGAGCCGTGCAGTCGCTATAGGGAAGATCGGGACCTGAAAGAGTGTACTGCCGAGATTCTCGACGCGGTTCGAGGATAAGAGACATCCCAGCACGGTAGCAAGTAACGCTGCGGTAGGCTAGCGACGAGGTGGCTGTGGGAGTGCGTATCCTATTACCGATTGCGTATAAGGCAGCGAGATAGTTATGGGAGCGTGAGGGTAGAGAGGGAGCTAGTATGAACATGCAGCGCCCCTCGCAAGAGGATAGAAAGGTTAATAGACTATACGGCTACTGGTTACTCTACGTATGACATCAAGAGTTCTCTGACAGAGCGCGTACCTTACTATCGAATTGCGTGGCTATAGATGCCGAGAGCGGTATAAGAGAACCTTTCGAGAATGGCTAGTGAGGCTGTGGGGCTAGTAGCGACCACGAGGCAAGGCAGCAGTGGTGCTAGAGGCGACAAGGCAGTAGCAAGGCTAGACGAGATGGAGTGTATCCCTTCTACATGGTAGAGGCGAGGCTAGCAGTGAGGCTACGAGACGACAGCGAGGTTAACAATGAGGCTGTACAACGACAAGGTAGCTATGAGGGCGTATCTTATTCATCAATGAGGCTACGGCGAGGTAGTACCGACAACGCTAGCGAGGTCAACGATAAAGTTATAATACTATTACAGGGAATCAGAGGGCTAACTAATCTGACAAAATAGTCTAACCGGCCGGTTTCTCAACAAGGAGTTAGCAAGCAATTAGCAACATTAACAACCTCTAAGATCCACGCATCCCTCTCCTTATCTTCTTCGGTCTCCGCCTCGGACCCTTTATCGGTCCGTCGTCTTTTTCGAGGAACCCTTAGCAATTCTAAAAGTCCCTCCTCCTCCTTCTTCTTTAAAGCTTCGACTTCATCGCTAAGCTTCCTATTGGCGGCCAGCCACACCTGGGTTGCTGCTTCGGCGCGCGTCAGCGAAGAATTAGCATGGATGACCGGCCGGTTCCTTATCAATGTGTGAGCAATGTCGATGACCTCCAGGGTCCATGCACCCCTCTCCTTATCTTCTTCCGTCTCCGCCTTAAGCTCTTCGCTAGCCCGTCGTCTTTTCCGAGCCACCCCCAGCAAGTCTAATAGTCCTTCCCCTTCCTTCTTCTTTAGAGCTTCTACTTCTCCGCCAAGCTTTCTGTTAGCGGCCAGCCACATTTGGATGGCTGCTTCGGCGCGCGTGAGCGAAGAATTGGCATCGACAACTGGCCGACTCCTCATCAAGGCGTGAGCAGCGTTGACGACCTCTAAGGTCCACGCGTCTCTCTCCTTGTCCTCTTCGGTCTCCGCCTCGGACCCTTTGTCGGTCCGTCGTCTCTTTTAAGGCACCCTTAGCAAGTCTAAGAGTCCCTCCTCTTCCTTCTTCAAAGCTTTGACTTCAGCGCCAAGCTTTCGGACTGCTCCTGAAACTGCTGAGACATCTCCGAGAAAGCTTTTGACTTCTCCTCCAGCTCTTCGGTGAGGGCCTTGACTCGTTCCTCCGAATCGGTAGACTCACGAAGCGGCTCGCTGTTGGTTAGATTTCCTACAGCCGCGGCCGCTTGTCTTTCGCGACGCTCTAATTTTGAGAGTCTCTCTTCTACGTCTCTCTCTTTCTCTTCTAGTCGGGCCTCTCGTTCTTGTAAAGAACTCCGGAGGGTTGCAGCCGAGTTATTTGTCCCAGGAATCGGAGATCCCGGCATGTTGTCTCATCTATCCATGACATATGTTGAAGTACAGCCGCGGCCGCTTGTATTTCGCGACGTTCTAAGTCTCTTTCTCTTTCTTCTAATCCGGCTTCTCGTTCTTGCAAAGAACTCCGGAGGGTTGCGGCGGAGTTAATAATCTGCCCCAGGAATCGGAGATCCCGGCATGTTGCCTCGTCGACCCATGACATATGTTGAAGTAAAGCAGCCGCTTTACGATCTAACTCGGTAAAGATATGAGTCATTTCGGATAATTATATTCCGAATATAGGTTATAGGAGTAATATGAGTCGCCTTTTCCTGTAGACTGCTCCAGAGGGTGGCTGTCAGGATGTTAGATGAGACATCTGCAACAAAGAATATGTAGGAGCCTTACAGGTTAAATAGATTAGAGTTGAACAACGAAGTTGTTTTGTTTAGATTATTTCCATGTTGTTGGGGTTGTTACCATGTTGTTTAGGTTGCTCCATGTTGCTGGGGTTGCTAGCATGTTGCTTAGGTTGCTCCATGTTGTTTAGATTGTTTAGTTCCAGTGGCGGCCATGTTAACGAGCTCTCGGAACCTGGAGCTCTAGGCGTGCGGCCTCGCCTACCCATGACAGACGTTCAAGTAAAGCAGCAGCTTTGGGCATCAGAGTTATGGGCTGTCCTCAACCGTGAAAAGATGAGATATGGGTTATGTCCTCGAGCGTTCAAAGATATTCGAAGAGTTGTGGGTTATGTCCTCGTGAAAAGATGAGGCATTCGAAGAGTTATGGGTTATGTCTTCAAGTGTGAGTCACCTTTTCAAAGTTAGGTTTGTAGGATGTCAGAAAACTTAGATGGTTCTACCTGCCGCATATCCCTAGGGATCTGCGAGGGCTGTTCCTTCCCCCTTTCCCGGTGTTCAGTATGCCAACCCTCAAGTGCGAGGGAGGCGCGGTGGAGTACCTCAACAAAACTAAGGGTTAACCGATCAGTGATATGGAAAGAGCTGCCTACTAAGCTACGTATAGTGGGTTTTGTATGCAGGTAGGCTGTATTTCGAGAGGCTGCCTGGGCCGCGACTTCCTTCCAATGTTGAAAAGTACGTTGGTACTTGCTACCTACTTACAACCGTATGTAGCTACATACCTAAGGTAAGTAACATGTTCCAATAGGAGGTACCTATCAGTTCCTACCCGCGCATATTTCCATAGCAACTTACTTCTAACTTACCTCCTAACTTTCTCTTTCTAACTTTTCTCAAATCTTAATTTGACGCCCGCTCCACCTCGAAATACTAGTTACAACCCGATCATCATGGATTCCAGGGAGGTGCGTCCGGACGTTTGCGCCGAGTTGCCCATCTGCGGCAGACTCGTTAAAGAGATTGTACAAGGCCTCGACAACGGCGACACGCTCGAAGTCTTATTTCCTCTCGTCGTAGAAATGGCCAAAGAGTGGCGCGAGCAGAGCGCCGTCCCCAGCAGCAAGATCATCGAAGCCTTCGAAGACAAGGGAGAAGTCCGCAACAATCTTCGCCTCCTATTTCATACCTTACATAGGAAGACCCTCCGATCCCTACTCCTGGGTACGCTACCCCACGACCTATACGACAAAGACTCGCCCAACTGGGAAAATATTTACAGCCAGAACGGACCCGGAACTTACCTAGTGGGCATCTCGATCGAAGATCGTCGCGGAGCCTTCTTGAGTCGCAACGAGATCGAGCAGGTTGTCGATTACCTACGAGAATACAAAGCCGCCTGGGAGGCTTGGCTCGAGATAGAAATAGAGGAGTCGTTCAGCCAAGACCATCTGTCCCACGTACAGAAATCAGCTCTAAACAGAGCCCTCGCCATCGACAACGTGATGCTCCCGGAAAAGGACAAATGGCGGGTAGGAGACGACTATACGAAACCTAGATGCGCAAAGGGAAAGATTAGCAACTTGGACGAGTTCATAGCTATGCTTAGCAGGCGCGTGGACGCGCAGTTTGACGGAGAAGCCTATCAAATCGCGTGTCCTACTTACGTCGGGTGCGGCCATCGAGTTTCTTCGAGGTTACAACACAATCCCGACTACAGCAGCATGTCGCGGTCACCCAATACTCTGAAGCTGCTAATATCTTGCATACGCTACCTGGGGCTCAAGCCTATCGTGCACACTATCCCTATGGTCATGGTGTGGGAGGAGGTTCAGATCCCGCTAGCCGAGATGCTGGTGACGGTACTCGCCCAATCGCTCATCACGATCAACGGTCTTAACATTATCCAGCCCGGAATATCCTCAACCTCGAGCGATGAGGACGAGAATATCTACTTCGAGAACAAGAAGCACGTCTGGCTCGAGTGCCCGTGGCTCTTCGACAACATCAAGGAGACTTTAGCTGTTCGAAACAATAGGGACCTCTATTGCAACACTCTCGAAATACTCGAGAAAAACTTCATGTCCGAGGCCGAGTTGAGGGAATATGCGGCGAAGAACGACGAGCTCCGGGCCAAAGTCGAGGACCTCCAGACTGAGGTATACCGGATCATCGAGAAGAAACGCGCCGAGCAGGAAGAGGTACTACAGAGACTCGCCGAGATCGACAAGGTCGCCGAGGCCGCGAAAGGCATGTTTCCCGACTTGTCCTACGATGAGGAGGAGGACGACGATGACGACGACGAGGAGAATGACAACGACGACGGGCAAAGCAAAGCTGTAAGCGACTCTAATGACGACCCCGACGACTTGCTTGACATGTAAATTGCCCAAGGTAGTCACTAGGCCGCTCCCCGTGCGCCGGGACGTAGCGAAGGCTGCGTTTGATACGAATGAAGAGACTTGCCGTAGATAGTACATTAGGTAGCTTCACGAAATGATACAACGTACTCATCTGAGTCAGATCAAATATAATGTGACCGGATAATTCGACGAGTTAATTAATAGCTTCACCTGACTTGAACCTGACCTGACCTTGCCTGGGTAGACCGTAAATATATTTTTGTGTCACAATTACGTACATTAAGGATGTATATGTTTGACGATATGTGATTGGTGTATTTCCTGTGACTGACGTAGCTAAGGTTGTGGCTTCAGGACATTTAAGCCAGTCCAAAGATGTGACCAGGTAAGCCTCGTAAGCCAATATACCTGACCTGAGTTGTAGGCGGTCAAGTCTACACGGTTCTTTGACTTGACTTGACTTATCGAACTCGCTGAATGATGCTCACCTGGCCGTATCATATTGTTGTTGTCGTTGTATATTTAACGCCGAGGGTACGAAGTGCCAGGCCTCCCTTGGGGCATGCGGCGTGTGGAGCTATCTAGGTCTATATACACGGTATGTCCCTGATATCCCACAGATCAAACCCGAAGGCATACTATATTCAAACCGTTTCCGTTTGCCCCGCCTTTTGGGCTCGTGCTCGGCATTTTGGGTGTTCGTAGTTGATCCCTTTACGGGAGAGCAAGCCAGGATTCAGATACAATGCTGTAGGAAGCAGTTCTAGTTCCCTGAGGTGCGTTCGCGCCCTGTTCGGGGCTGGTGACCTAGTTCGGTATAACTCTGACGGGAGCATAAAGTTTACCAGCCGCAAGGACACCCAATGCAAGCTTCACAGCCAAAGAATAGCATTCACTTCCCGATGCATCCTCGGGAGCGTTGCCGTTGAGGTTATCGAGCCAGAGGCCCGCCAGCGAAGTCAAAGTCTAATTGCTGTCTAGGATGAGAGCTATGGGAGAAATTGATGTGCGAGAGGATCGTGACAATAACTTTCGGATGAGGTGGCAATCCAATTGCAAATACTGCAGGGTTGGCTGATGTTCCCTCGTATGATCCCTACTGTCTTTATTCCTGACGACGAGCTACCGACCATCTCAAAGATAGTGGAAACGGGGGCTCTCCTCTCAACGCTGTCCAGAACACCCAGTGCGGATGAAATAGATCGCGGCACACAAGCACTAACGGACCTGCTCACGAACGCGCTAACGGCAGCCGACAGCTCGCCGAGCGGCAGGGGCCACAGCGCACCCTGGTGGAACGAAGACTGCAAAGGCGCTCAACGAGATGAGGCGCACACAGCTGAGGGATGGCTTCCCATCGACAGCGGAAAGACCAGAACTGCACAGGGTAGTACGCCTTGCGAAGCGCTACCGGAGAGGCAGAGCGGAGGACATTGAGAATGATGTCGAGCTATACAAAGTGGTAAGCTGGCACAAGCTCGGCCCGGCGATCAAAGCCCCCCTACTCCTGGTGGATGGTACGGTAGAGAGAACTAGCGACAAAGCGCAGGCCCTCCGGAGAGGCCTTCTCGAGAGATTCACACCGGACGACGACCTACCAGTAGTCCCTAGAAAAATACTAGAGTGGGACACCACAGTCACACTGGAGGAGGTGGAAGCGACCACGATCTCCAAGAACACTGCCCCTGGCATAGAAAATCTCTCGGTACGCCTCCTGAAAGCGGTGCGGGACCACATCGCGGAATACGTACGGGCCGTCTTCCAAGCTAGCCTGGGGGCCGGGCACCACCCCGAGCCCTTCAGAACAGCCGAGGTGGTGATGCTACCGAAGGTGAATAAGTCACGGCCCCCCATAGCGCTCCTATCGTGCTTGAGCAAAGGCCTGGAAAGACTCGTCGCGAGAAGGATATGGCGCATAGCCCTCCACGAAATAGTCAGCCCGCAACAAGCAGGGGCTCTCCCGAGCGCTCCGCGACAGACCTCACAACGTGCCTAGCGCACGACATGGAATACGCCCTCGAAACTCGCAGAACGGCGACCATGGCTACCCTAAATGTACAGGGCGCCTTCGACTCGGTCCTCGGCAAACGCCTTGCCGTACGCCTACGACAACAAGGATGGCCGCCGCTCGTGGTGAAATACGCATCCTTCACGACCAAGCGCCAGGCCGGGGTACGGCTCGAAGACGCTGTTACAGGCCTCTTCGACGTACGGTGTGGGCTCCCACAGGGGTCCCAGCCTCCCCTATCCTCTTCTTGCTTTACATGGCCGACGTGCTTCTAGACGACCCCCGATGCCGTTTCGGCTACGCTGACGACCTATGCGTCCTCCGGGTGGGGTTCTCTACACGAGAACGTAGTGCAGCTCGAAGACGACATCAGACAGATACTCAGCTGGGGTAGGGATAAAGTCGTCTTCGCCCCCCGCTAAACTTATGCACTTCACCAGAATCAGACACAACAATGCCCCGAATGTTCACATACCCGAGTCAGCTGACCCGAGTTCGACTTCACCATTCGCCAAGTACGGGACAACAAAGGAAAGAACGCGCCCGTACGATGGCTAGGTGTCTGGTTGACCGGAAGTTCAGCTTCCAACACATCTCCACCCTAGCAGGCAAAACCAGGCGAGTGGTGCAACACTGAGTTCGGCCCCCCAACAGAATCACTCCGCAAGGCGGTAGCCGCACGCATTCTGCCGGTTGTCACGTACGGAGCAAAGGCATAATACGCAGGGAAGACCACGAACAATGCCCAGGCCAAAGGTAAGAGGTCGGCACCAGACAAAACTTTCACGTCACAGAAGTTGGCAGGGTCCTGAACGGTGCCATAAGGGCCATACTCCCCATATGGAGGACGACCCCAAAGGACGCCATCTACAGAGACGCCGGGCTATCCACAGCAGAGATAGCCCTCGATAAGATCCGAAAACGGTTGGCCTTTAGGCTTAGAGCGGTCGACGAGCGACATCCCATGGTAGATTAACCCCGAAGCCCGCGACACGCGGACGCAACATCGGAGGCCTCATTAGGGCACGCATGCGAATGTAGCGTGCAGCGGACTTGCTCCCCCCTGTCAGAGGCTGCCTTTGGTATATCACCACTACGGAGTGACAGGTGACTAGCTGGTGAATAGCTCATATTTCGGAATCCTACTAACGCCTGCCCTCTCCTAAATCTAAGAGGGAACCAAGGTCCCCTTACATGCAACATAGTGAATGACTAGCTGGTAATCCTTGTCATCTGACACCCCCTTCCTCTGACCGAAACTCCTGATGCAGTGATATGCGCCAGGCTCCAGGAATCACCCACCGGAGGGCAATATAAGGAGGATGCAGCCAAGGCCTTCCGGGCACGGCTACGCACCCTCGACACGCACACCGTAGTCTACTCGGATGGCTCGCAACTAGAGGGCCGCACGGGATATGGCTACGTCCTGTACAGGGGCCGACACAACACTAGACACGGCTGCGGCAGACTGCAACAGGCGGAGGTCTTCGATGGAGAGGCGGGAGCTAGACACGGGCTTCGAGCAGCTTTAAGGAATAACGGACACTCGATATACGTGTGCCTAGATAATACGGCGGTAAAGGGGAACCACCCCGAGCTTCCAGGAGGCTTTCTTAGATTCACACTCGTAGACGTTAGGGTACGCTGGGTTTTTGGCCGTGCCGGGGTTGCAGGAAACGAACAGGCCGACGAATTGGCCAAACAAGGCACCACAGTCCCAGAGAATCCGGACGAGGCCCCGACGTACGCCGCAGTGCTCTCCCAATGCCGCGCCAAGACGGCCACTGTCAGTATTAGATGCCCTAGTGAGGTGAATCATGCATAGAGTGAATGTCTAGGGTAGGTAGACCAAGTAGTAATTGTATTGAACTTAGTAACGCCTGGCCTTCTAACCTGACGAGGGCGCTTCGCGCCTCTTATACTCGTATAGACCCCCCCCTGTAGCCACCCTGACCCACTATACCCGGACAGCCACGGACTTCCCAAACTGGTGGGCCAACAAGGCCAAACCCCCGGACCTATATCGACTTCTCCAGCTACCAGCCAAGCTCAAGCGCCCACAGGAACTAAGGCTGCCGAGGAAGGTGTTGCACCTCCTGGCCGCCTGCTCCGGATACGGGGACTTTGTATGGTAACTGTTAAAATTAGACGCAGGTGATGAGGTATGTGTGTGTTGTATTGTCATGCTATCTACTAGAGAACTGGGTAGGCATATCAAGTATATGAGCCACGGGTATGGGGCGTATTACCAGCCTCCTGATTTATCAGTCTTACTCATTCCAGCAGTAACCACCTAGATGCTAAGCTAGACTGCACCTGCGGTAGAGCCAAGGTACCAAGCCACCTGGTACTCTGCAGGAAGACCCAGGAGCCCGATAAAACGGAAATGGCCTACTTTCAGGCCCGCACCGGCAATCCAGATTATACTGGCAAAGACTCCTGGTAGAATATACGACGCCTGACGGCGTACTGCGCGGTAGAAGCGCCCCGAAACCATGCCCGACAGCCGAACCGCGATGGGACGGTGTCTACGGCTAGGATAGACCTCACACCCTCGAATGTGTGATACAGAACGGCTTATAAGCGAACCAACGGCGCCTTAGTAGGCGACCAACTTTGCACCGAACACGAGCTCACCCGGAGGAGCCACGGGAGCGGCTGGAACATCACGTATGCCTTAAGGACCAATATGCATATAGACAGGTACCTTGTATATTAGTTTTTAGATAGCTCTGCACGCCGCATACCCCTAGGGAGGTCTGCGAGGGCTGGTCCTTCCCCTTGTCCCGCCGTTAGATATACCAACCAACCAACCAACCTCTCTACCTTTCCCCTGGCTCCGTCAGGAAAATGCGCGCGGCGCTCTCTGCGGAAGAGCAGAAACGTCGCGATGCCGTCTTCGAGGCCATGATGGACGAGACAGGCTACGAAAAGGCCTTTCTCGAAAGCTTCTTCAAGAGGAGCGAAGCGAAAATCGCTTCATCTCCAGCGAGTTCGACGAGGCAATTAATAGCTTGACCTAACTTGGACTTGACTTGACTTGGCTTAAGTATGTGATTGTGGCTAGCGTGGCTAAGGCTGTGGCTTTATAGGGGCATTCAAATACCTACCCTGTAGCACGACGAGTTGTAAAAGCTTTGCCGGCGAAGCTTTCGAATAAAAAACCAAAGCCGATAGCTTAGGTTTAAAGAGTACGTACCTAAACGTCGGGTAAACTTTAGCCAATAGGGTAAATGCAAAGTCGTAAGGTTTACTAGCGTGGAAATTCAATCACCCTACGAATGTCCGGGCCAAAGTCTTGCACATCTGGTCTTGGCAAACCATGTGTAAAAAAAAAAGAACCGTTCGGTATTACTTAAGCTGTAGTGGCTAATGCCGCTCGAATACAGTGGTAAGCCACCTAAACTTAGCATACGAGCCACTATCCAAATTTTAGCTAAGCAGGTAGCTAAGGATGACGTTCGAATACGGTGCTAAGGACCTCCACATGTGCAAGACTTTTGGCCCGGACCTTCGTACAAACCAAATTTAACTTAGGAAAGCAAGCACCCTTAACACCCTCGCCTTTAACACCCTTCGGCACCCTACCCTCAGCACCCTCAGAACCCTCGCCCACGGCTCGGCACCCTCATCCTCATTCGGGCAAACCCAAATTTAACAACCAGGTAAGCCCTGTAAGCTAATATACCTGACTTGACTTATCTCGCTGTTGATCTCTCTATCTCAATCTGAGGAGATCACGACCTGTTTGTAGACGTATCTCCGTATCTAGTCGCCCCCTTGCGTGTTGGCTATCTTGCATCTGCCTGCGTCGTCTTGTAGTCTCATCCAATAGTTCTGAAAATAGACCGCCTTACTGCTCTAGACTGCATTCGTATTCTGTCAGAGGCGCCCTTGGTATATGACCACCACGGAGTGACAGGTGACTAGCTGGTAGATAGCTTCAAGCTCTTAGAACCCTTATCACGTCTAACGCCTATCGTAATCCTTGTCAAGTCTCAGCCATGTTGTCCGTGTGACAGCCCTTCGTAAAGCGACGGCCAAGATCCCGGCTGGCTTGCTGCATATCTCTCTTGGGGGTTGCCAGCCGACTGGTGCTTAAAAGTGAGGCCGAGAGGATTTTACGCATTTTGGGTAGAAACCTTGGGTGCGCCTCTGAACGTGATCGGTCGTGATACAAGTTTCTTACGCCTGGTGGTGATTCTCTAAAGGCGAGCCTCGTATCGACTGCACGCAATAACTACGGCTTAACGGTAGACATCTTCAAGTACCCTATCTTTCAACATAAAGAGGAGCAATGGCGACGGACACTTTTATGCGGTGAACGGCGGCTTGTTGCTACTGGGCGATTTACGCCCGAGGCAGGGAAACTCGGCGATGAGGGCCGGACGACATCATAGGACCTGGAGATACAACAGAGGGGTTGATCTCAACTTGGCATTCATCGCCCCGGGCCGGAGGCGAGTCTTTTCCATGTGGCAGCGAAGGGCGGCGTATCTACATCCTCTATCATTCTCTTCTAAAAGCCCTGTGGACCAGTCACTGGTCACATAGCTTTCAAATTGGCTGACCAAGGGTCAAGACACCAATATAGATCAAGGGAGCATGGTACCCCCGGAACAACGAGGCGATCCGGAAATACCGGGTAACATTAGATACCTTACCAAGATTACATGCGTATATACTATCCCGCTGCGAGCGACAGCATTGATGAGCCACCATCATTTGGTAATTGGTATCTTGGCGTATTCACCAAGATCTGGAGTTCCTCGCTACCGGGAAAATCCTAAGCGGGAACACTTTCCCTTCCAGGTATGGGCCAAGGTTCAGGAGCGGTGCACTGCTCAGTACCTTCAAAGCCTCGAGAAAGATGGACTGATCTAGACTCTTTACGTGGGTGAGCAACTTCTCGCGTTCGATCCGGCCAAAGCCGTCCTTCATGCGAGATTTCCAGCCTCTTCCGAGTAGCTACAGCCGACTACACGTACTAGGGGATCTCGCCTGATACCAACGCGCTCGGTTATACGATTTCCACTCTCTCAGTTCGCATTGCGGGTCTTTCATACGAGCAGGGTAACTACCTCATATGCCTAATCCCCAAGCACCGATAAGACAAGCGCTGTAAGCAGAGGCGAAGCCGTGGCATGGAATCTTAGGGGGTTATGCGCTCGAATTCGACAAGTTTCTCGAGACGCTTCTGTGGAATTAGCTGCTGAAATGCCAGGCCAAGTTATCACAATCTCTAACCACCCGAATTTCCATTTTATCAATAGCAGCGTGAGTAGACGCGGCGGGCGTGGGAGGCGTGCCGTCGCCATCGAAGACTCGGGAGCGATGAAGAGCCGGGAGCAGTCCCGTCACCGGAAGCGGCATGATGGGTGCAATAGACGTTCCCCGGAGGTGTATATACAGATGTAGCGAAGCAAGGTATTGGGGGGCAAGGAGAAGGGCAAGGGGAAAGGGGTATTCTACATGCCGGGGAAGAAGGCCATCGTGTATTCATTCGGGGTAAGTTTTCGTCCCATGTTGAATTTACGCGAAGAAAAAAGTTCGTTCCTATTGCATCGGCTGCATATATGCGGCAGTTCCATAGCGTGGTCAAGGACCTTCATCCTCACTCATCCAGTTGGTAGATCAAGTCAATACTACAGCTCATAATCTAGGACATGCCGGATATGCTAGACGTGGAACCGATGTCTTTAGAAGCCCACGAGACTTACTTCTGCGCGATACGGGCGAGAAATTTGAACTTCATTTTCTCGTCATGGCTCATCATGTCAGATCACCTTGCAATGCCAACGGCCCACTGACGCCCAACTACGAAACAGCCTGCGACTGGGCTATTCTCACAGTCGCCGGCTAATCGCCTCGAACTTTGCAATCCTCTCAGAACCAATGCACGACCCAATTTTCATTCATGATTTCAGTCAGTAATACCGGTTGATGTCATGCACAAAGTATCTAGCGTAGGTAGTCTTCTATCCTCTTACGGGAGCGCCATATGCCTGTCCATCGCAAATCTGAGTCCATCGCGTCGACAAATTCGTGAAATTCTAAAAATGGGCTGTTCTTCAATACGGATTCGTATAGCCCGAATCTATCAATACGAGCTCCCGGTACTATCGCGCCGGTCAGCGCCGGCGAACAGAAATATGGAACTCATTTAATTCAGACGTACTCTAAAGTTTGTATCTGGAGAAGGTTGACCCGCCATGTCTCCCTCGCACTTGATGACATAGAGATGGCGGAAATGACGAAGGTGACAACCCCAAACTCTGCGCGTAAACAGCGAGCCGCTTCGCAAGTCATTTACAGATTCTCAGGAACGAGACGTGCTTATAGGAGAGAATGACCTTGTACCTATCCCCGATATGAAAGCGCAGCCCCCATGTGATAGTGATAATGAAAGCATTTTGGCTGAAGCTTCATGACTTAAGACTGTGATGTAGCAACTGCGAGATGCCCCGAGACCCAGAGTAGCTTACCATTCGACCGTCTAGAACCTGACGCCCGCCACGTAGAAGCAATGTCAAGGCACTCTAACCTAGGTGTATGACCTTTGCCCCTTGTCTTCTGATTCCAATCCAATGGGCTCGCTCAATAGATCCGAAATCATTCTTAACCGCAGGTATCCGCATGGCGGCAAACTCGATACGTCTGCCTCCTGTAGAACCACACGAGGCACTAGAACGAAGGCCGAAGCCCCAAACTCCTACCTCCAGATAGATTTCCTTCATGACCTTATTTTCTTATACTCTAGCTCTGTTACCCCTTGGGGAGTACTCTAGACGTCTACGGCGCCAAAGATGCGCCGCTGTATCTACGTAGGTAGCATAGAGCAGACCAATAGACGTTATCATCATCATCGATACCTCTGCCAATACCGAGCAGCTTAACTCATCCGAAGCCATCCGGTCGAGCCATCCCCGACAACCGGTAAACTAGTCAAAGTACATGAATCATGTCAGTTGGGCCCACTCCTAGACTACCGAAACAGAGCTGGCACTGCGAATCTACAGTGAAAGCCGAAAGCACGGTTTTGGGCCTTCCACGCGAAGTCGACTACTCGAATTAACCGGGCTCTGCTGGCTTGTGAGCAGACGCCTAGTTCGTTCTGGCTGGAGTATTTTCAAATCTGCAAGACTTTTCAAAATACTCCCAAACTTACAAGAGCTGAAGTAAAGCCCCCCAAACCACCCCAGAAGACACCGAACGGGCTATATGAGTAGCGGTTCCCAATTACATCGGAAACCAATCTCCAGACCTCCCATATGCTTAGTGACCAGTGTCACGGTCAGGAGTCACGTAGTTTTCTGGCTCCACCAGACACCTACAGTGACTCACTACCTGAGTCAGGCATCTCAGACCTTGCAACAAGCTGCAAGGCCCTCGATGTCCTGATCCCCCAGAGCATCTCCTTACTAACCTTTTGGTCTCGTAATAGCCAGCACCCTTACACGAAATGCCAATACCAGAAAGGCCTCCCAAACTCCCCCAAACCCCATAGGGATCATCCGCCACGCGTACGGCTGTCGTCATTCGCAGGATCCGGTCTGCGACGGCGCGTCTCGGGAGAATTGCGAATTCGCGGATCTGCTCGCCGGAACACTGGTACGAAATATAGCCAAAGTTACCCGATCAATTTTGCTAATTTACCAGCGTGATCCTCGAGGTCTAGCCGTCCAGAAGTTGTATGGGTGCATACGCATGCGCCTCGACGTCGCCAAGTTGTATCCCTTTATAGGTCATAAGCAGAACAGGTCAGAATCTCATACAAATGTGGGAGCAGGAGAGGCTCCAACTTCAACATTTATTCACGGCAGCATACTTGCACTTAAAATTTGGGAGAAAGCGTAGACAGAGAGGGCAACGGCTGGCACTACTTCCGGGCCAGAGAGCGAGTCCATACTCCTCGTCGTCGTCGCCGGGCGATTTTTCAAATTGTCGGAAGCAGAACACACTACATCACATGGAAAAGCAAGAGCAGGTGACAGTCATCTTTCAAATATCGATGGCGGCGGCAGGATTGCATTTAGAATTCGGGAGAAAACGTAGACAGAGAGGGCAATGGATCGCACTACTTCCGGGACAGAAACCGAGTCCGTATTCCTTCTCGTCGTCGCCGGGTGATTTTTCAAATCCGCGGAACCAGAACGTGCTATATCACATGGAAAAGCGAGAGCAGGAAACAGTCATGTTTCAAATATCGATTGCGGCAGCAGGATCGCGTCTAAAATTATAGAGACCTCACTAGGAGATGGAGCAATGGCCAAAAACATTATCCAAGCAAGCGGGAACTTGACAACTGTCGTCGTCGTCGGTGGGCGATTTTTCAAAATAGCGGGCGCAGCACATCTAAATCATCATACAAACTGGTAGCAGGACGACCTGCTGCTACATCGAGCGACGGCGACGACTCCCAGGAGCCTCCCAGGGGCCGTAATCGATACTCCCGGGCTAGCCACGCCTCGGGCATGCCGTCGGTACCATCTGGGATAGGTCGTCGTCGCATCCTACCTACGACTTGGTACACTACTCTGGGGCGTTAATCTGCATTGCGGCTTCAAGGGGTTAACTGGCACGGGCTGGGACACGGACTAGCGATACGGACTAGCGACACAGACTAGAGACACACGAACTAGTGAGACGGACTATTGAGGCGGACTAGGGACACGGACTCGACGATATCCGGCCATTTTACGAGCCCCTTTACGAGCCCCTTTACGAGCCCCTTTTCCGACACTCGCAACAACCTTGAAACCCCATCTCTCGGCATGCCCATAGCTGGGAAACGACTCTGGCGTAGTAGCTTTCATGCTCAGTCGAGATCCAGCCATTCCGCTAACAGCACCGCGCCTAAACTTCTACAGACTCGAACACTAGATTTCCAGCAATGGCCCTCCAGTCTCAAATTGATGGCCCGGTCTTGGCATGTTCAAAACGTGAAGACCCGGCCATCAGGGACTGACCTCTTCGTGGCGAGCGTATTCTGAATGCTCCAAGGTCTGCAACTCAGTAGGTCCGTAAGCTCGATCGAGTCGACTCGCTCGATATGGGGTATGGGGATCCCAGTCTATCCCCGACCCGGCCACGGATTAGACGTGCGGATGCGTATGCGGTCTTCTGGCATTCATAGCCCAACCTGGAACCAACCTGGAACCAACCTGGAACCACACTGAACCTCCTAGCTTCCATAGGGCCGAGGTCGATTCCGGCAACCCCGTCCCAAGTCTCGACTGGGGAAATCCGTCACATCACTCACCCGCAACCCGACAACCGCACTCTCGACCAGCTCTTGGGCCCCTCGTAGCCCCCTACCGTCCGGAGTCCGGGGCTCGGGGCTCGGGGGGCACCCGCTATCACCGCAACTGCGCCGCCCCTTAACAGAGGTTGCGCGTCCAAATCGACATCGGCGACAACACCGAAATTCGGAAATCTGGAAATCTGAATTGACAGTTAAATCCGCTAAATTCCAAGCAGCCAAACGCACCCTCGAACGTCCCTCAGTCGTAAAGAACGGCTAAGAAATAGCCCGATATGTGTTGGAAGCAGGACGAGTCAGACCACATACAAATCTGGGCGCAGGTCTTTCTGCTCCCACTTTTGTATGGCACTCCCATGCTTCTGCTCCGCTATATATCTGTTGGGAGCAGGACAAGTCAGGGCACATACAAATCTCGGAGCAGAAAGACCTGCTCTCACTTTTGTATGTGCCCTCACTCGTCCTGCTCCGCTCGATATCTGTTGCGAGCAGGACAAGTCAGAGCGCATACCAAAGTGGGAGCAGAAAGACCTGCTCCCACCTGTGTATCGGACTTCCATGCTCCTGCTTCGCTCGATATAGGTGGGAAGCAGGACGAGTGAGAGCACCTAGAAATCTGGGAGCAGAAAGATCTGCTCCCCTTTTGTATGGGACTCCTACCCTTCTGCTTCCGAATACATTTTCGGCCATAACTCTTGCAATTCAGCCCCGATCAATCGGCAACCACCCGAAACAGAGTCGCCATGCCCAGGCGATCATGTCAGGTACCATTGCCGAATTTTTGGGAATTGTTTACTGGTGCCTATGTCCAGCCTTTGGTTTTGTATGGCGTTTTGGCTCTACTGCTTTCGAACGTGTTCCGATCGCAACATCGCCGATTCTACCCCGACGACTCCAAAACCGACATCGCTGAGCTTCCCAGGGCCTAGCCGATATGTTGGGCACTTTTCCGGAATTATTGCGATTTTCTCGACGTGTCCCCTTTATGCTTCCCCAGCGGTTTTGCCCCCGGTCCACCCTGAGCCATACCTTTGCCAATCTGACCTGCCGGACGCCCGGGCCACGGCAATCATCCTACAGCACGGCCAGTATGGTAGTCAGCTTTCCGTGAATTTTGCCGATTTTTCTGCCCGTAGCCTCTTGCTCTGACTTGTCCCCTACGGCTCTGTATGGATGACCATGACCAAAGTGGCTCGGTGAGAAACGCGACTCACATCCTACACGTAGATCAGAGCTTGCCACGTCCCATACCCCCAGGGAGGTTGCGAAGAGGATCTCGCGTTCCGTTCGCTCAGAACATCCGTAAGTCCTGCCCCGGGATTTGTACCGCCTCCGTCTTTACTCTGCCGGCCTTGCTTTGCTGGCTAGGCTGCTGGCTGGAACGCCGCATAGCTTTAATGGAATCGGGCCTTGAGTCTCATCCACTCTCATGGATGACCATGACCATCGACCAACCCCCCTCCAAGACACGCATTCCGGAGACATCCGAATTGCTAAGACCACGGTTCAGCGAATACTCCGACGGTCTTGGGACTGCGTGGATAGCTTGGACGGGTTCCGTATGGCCGACTAGCAAGCTCAGCTAAAGAGTTGGTCGACGTCTGACTCCAGCATATGGCGCATGTCACGTCTTACCCCTGAATACCCTCCGAGTCGGATGCCGATCTAAGTCACAACCTTGCAATGATTCCACCCCTGGGAACGATGCCACTCCTGAGAACGATGCCACTGCCTAGGAATGATGCCAGACTAATGCAGGAACAGTTGGAGTACCGAGTTTGCGTGTTCTCAGTTACATGCCCAACTGCATCATGCAACTGCTTCGCTGACCTTCATATCCGAACGAACCCGTCACTCTACAGAAGCCCCATGGCTAGACTGACACGCTCGACGAGTCTGGGGACTTGCTGGGGATCTTTCTGGGGGGTTGGCTTGTTATGATCTCGGGTATATGCCATTTTTGCACCTCGGTCCAAATTGGTCCTACGAGGTCGAGAGTGGCACCATTCTGCTCGCTACACCACGGAGAACACGTTACGTACAAACGGGGAATTTTTCCCAATTATTTTATAGTAGCCTATCTCCTGCTTTGAGAATTTTGCGGCGTTTCGCCTGTCCTGCTCCCACATCTTTGAAAATATCCCCACCGACGACCACATGGACGATCGGCTCCGGAACTCAACCGCAAGATACCTAAGCCACTGCTCTATTTTCCCTAATTATCCCAAGAGCGTAGCCCAAGTAACTCGCCGGCGATGAATTTTTGAAGTATCACTGTCTTCTGCTCCGCACATTTGTATACAATTTCGGTTGTCCTGCTCCCACCACTTTTGAAAATTCGTAGTAATTCGGAACCATGCCCTATTCCCTCCCATCGATTTTTCCCAGGTGTACCGTCTTCTGCTGCACAGATTGATGCCAGTCTCGGCTTGATCAGAGCCTTAGGGACTAAGTAGCGAATTTTTAAAGTTAGCAACTGTTCTGCTCCCACTTTTATATGCCACTTGGAATGTTCTGCTCTTGGTACATAATCGGCGACAACTTGATAACCCCGTGTCCGATCACCACGATATCGGTACCGATCGACTCCGCAAAGCCCGGGGAACGTCGTGAATGCTGAATTGCTCACACCTGTGCCCCCATCGTTGACCCGTTCAAGCCATCATCGAGCAGCTCAGTTGGAAGCCCCCCCGAGATCACAGCTGTCCGAGCGGCTGGAATCGACAGCCCGGCCACATTGGCGGGTCAGGAGGGGCTGGGCGGCATGGAAGCGGCTTCGTTCCGCGGTGAGCTCGCCCGTTGCTCGCGTGGCGGCCGGGCGGCCACGTTGTCCGGGTTGGCTGTGCGTGGGGACCGGCACGGCGCTCCGGAACGCACATGCGAAGGCCGGAGTGACGCCCGCCGTTGCCCCCCCGGGGGTCATCAACGCGCAAGAAAACCGATAGGGTTAGGGTAGGGTAAGGGTTAGGGTAGGGTAAGGGTTAGGGTAGGGTTAGGGTTAGGGTAGGGTTAGGGTAGGGTTAGGGTTAGGGTAGGGTAGGGTTAGGGTAGGGTAGGGTTAGGGTTAGGGTTAGGGTTAGGGTTAGGGTTAGGGTTAGGGTAGGGTTAGGGTTAGGGTAGGGTTTGGGTAGGGTTAGGGTTTGGGTTGGGTAGGGTTAGGGTTAGGGTAGGGTAGGGTTAGGGTAGGGTTAGGGGTTAGGGTTAGGGTTAGGGTAGGGTTAGGGTAGGGTAGGGTTAGGGTAGGGTAGGGTTAGG